>NC_137023.1:48295431-48352931 GCF_032717465.1 Coenobita brevimanus | reverse complement strand
CTTATCCCTGAGTGACATTACTTGAGCAATAAACCCCAACCTTCCCTTGGATATAAACCTTCACCGGCTCAATCCGATTGGAGCTCCGTAATTACCCACTAAACCATCAAGCGCCAAAATTTGGTTATATGGTTACCACCTTGCATAGTAAATGGTTTCCTGGTGTACAGGAAACCATTTGGCTTGTCACTCAGTGTAGAGTCACCCATAGGCAGAAGGAAGAGGAAAGAATGAAGGAAAGAAAGACAGAAGAGAGAGTGTAAAGTCACCCGTAGGCAGAAGGACGAGGAAAGAATGGAGGAAAAAAAGACAGAAGAGGATGGAAGGAAAGAAGGATGGAGGAAAGGAAAGGGTAGACATCCGAGAGCAGCACTACATCGAGTGAGTGGATGGTGAGAGCCCCCACCTACCACAAATCTCTCTCTCTCTCTCTCCCTCTCCCTCTCTCTCTCTCTCTCTCTCCCTCCCAGGTTGTGTAATCAAGGCTACACACACATCCTCTCACTTTTACGTGGCCGTGGCAGCAGGGAGATTACACACAGCGCTACACCACAGTACACCAGGAGACGACCGTGTGTGTGTGTGTGTGTGTGTGTGTGTGTGTGTGTGTGTGTGTGTGTGTGTGTGTGTGTGTGTGTGTGTGTGTGTGTGTGTGTGTGTGTGTGTGTGTGTGTGTGTGTGTGTGTGTGTGTGTGTGTGTGTGTGTGTGTGTGTGTGTGTGTGTGTGTGTGTGTGTGTGTGTGTGTGTGTGTGTGTGTGTGTGTGTGTGTGTGTGTGTGTGTGTGTGTGTGTGTGTGTGTGTGTGTGTGTGTGTGTGTGTGTGTGTGTGTGTGTGTGTGTGTGTGTGTGTGTGTGTGTGTGTGTGTGTGTGTGTGTGTGTGTGTGTGTGTGTGTGTGTGTGTGTGTGTGTGTGTGTGTGTGTGTGTGTGTGTGTGTGTGTGTGTGTGTGTGTGTGTGTGTGTGTGTGTGTGTGTGTGTGTGTGTGTGTGTGTGTGTGTGTGTGTGTGTGTGTGTGTGTGTGTGTGTGTGTGTGTGTGTGTGTGTGTGTGTGTGTGTGTGTGTGTGTGTGTGTGTGTGTGTGTGTGTGTGTGTGTGTGTGTGTGTGTGTGTGTGTGTGTGTGTGTGTGTGTGTGTGTGTGTGTGTGTGTGTGTGTGTGTGTGTGTGTGTGTGTGTGTGTGTGTGTGTGTGTGTGTGTGTGTGTGTGTGTGTGTGTGTGTGTGTGTGTGTGTGTGTGTGTGTGTGTGTGTGTGTGTGTGTGTGTGTGTGTGTGTGTGTGTTCTAAATAAATATTACTGAGGTAAGGCGTTTGGAGGTGAATGAACACATTTAATTTGGGTGACGCACTTTTAACACAGTTCTTGTACTGTACAGAGCCATACAATCTAATATGCGCTTGAGTAGACTTTCAACTGGAGGGATTAGACACATTCTTCATTAACCCTTAGATTGCATGATGTTTGCACTAAGGTGAATAACATCGTCTATGTTTACCAAATCAGTAAAAATAAGGTGTTCTTGGAATGAAGGGGTGAAAGGCACATCCCTTACATTGTGAGAGTTAATTCCTTTTATAACTAAAGTCGTCTAATGTCAACAAGATGATAATTTAAGATGCGGCTTTGAAGGGAAGGTGTCAGTGGAGATTTTCTAACCTTTTCGCTGCAACAATCCTTCCTAAGACAAAGACAATCATCTGGCTGTGGGAAGAACAACACTAAACAAACATCTGTGTATTGGGAGGACTTAGATAAAGAGTCAATTAACTTTTTTTTCTAATACCAGTACTGCCCAGTACTATAAACTGCAGAACTTTAATGATGAGAAGCAAAGCAGTTTGGCAGTGTCTTTAAGAAGCCTTCACATCACAACAAAAATCTTTCGAGGGATGGGTAGACAAAAGAAGTGAAAAGATGATGAAAATCGAGCGAAGAAGAAAAGTGACTCCAGCAGGTAAAAAAGAAAAGACTTGGAATCTTTCAATTAATATATGTTAATACAGTACGGAACAGTAAGTGCAGCATATGAAATGGCAAATGAAACAAATAGAAGGATAACATAAAGGAATACGAAGAAAAACTAATAAAGAAATACATTGACGAAAAGGAAACATAGGGAACGAAGGGCCATACTATGCAAAGAGAGAGAGAGAGAGAGAGAGAGAGAGAGAGAGAGAGAGAGAGAGAGAGAGAGAGAGAGAGAGGACAAAAATGCTCTTCACAGAACCGTAAAATATCTCTCGTGTGGACACTTGCACCAAATTTATGACCAAATATTAAACTCTCGTGTAGCGAAAAGTCTCGTCGCAATATCAAGGTTTATAAAGGAAAAAAAGTGCGTGAGTCCTGTTAATTAAATTTCATCCTGGTGCTCGTATTTTTAATCAACATTTATGCGTCTCATTTCTGGGGTCTGCTGTTCTACGCTTCTTTCATTTTATTCTTCTCTCTTTGGCTGTCTCTCTTCGCATACTGTAGTGCTCAGCTTGTTATTATCCATCCTTCTCAGTTGCTGCTAACTAGGCTAATGACCCAATATGTTCTACTACATATTGTTGGTAGATGGTGGCGACCATCACCCACTCAGTTGTTGTAGTACTGCCTATTTCCTTCGTCTTAATCATTCTTTTTCTGTGTTTGCCCTCCTCTCTTCCTATTTCTCCAATTTTTTCTGTCACTTTTTAATACTTTTCTTTCCTTTTTAGGTGGTTTTACATTGAGTGACAAGCCTAATGGATTCCAGTAAGTCAGGAAACCATTTACAAAGCTGAGTGGTAACCATGTAACCATCCTATACGAGTTCCTTACGTGTCAGCAAATGGCTGGCGGAGTGTTAGCGCCCCTCCCTGTAAAACAACTAGCCTAACTCAAAGACAAACGGCCACCTATCAGGGACAGTGGCATCTAGCAATAAATAGGTAGATGGATTGATAGCTCTTCTATACCTCACCACCACTCCTATACGAAACAGAAAAAAAAAAGAGAATGCTTTTTTTGGAGATGAGCAGATCAAAGGGTACATAGCCTGAAAAACTGTCTTTCTTTCACGAGGTCAAATATGGCCGAGCTAAGGTAAGGATCTGTTCAGTTCGATATGTCTAGAGGTACGACGTTTGAATGACTGGAAATGAAACTTAAGGGGAAAGATAAAATGAGAAAGACTGTTTCAGCACTGTTTGAAAATGTGAGTTAACTTAAGCATCAGAAAGCTGAACATAGAACAGACAGCAGCGTATAAACAAACTGGGTAGCGTTTCCCTCTTAAAGATGAAGTAATGGAGATAACGATATTAGGATAGTAGTGGCCAGTACGGCAACAGAGATTTGAAAATAATGAAACGCTGCAGTGCAGAAAGAAAGATACTGAGGGAAGTCATGAGATGCAAGATACTGGTGTTGAGAGAGAGAGAGAGAGAGAGAGAGAGAGAGAGAGAGAGAGAGAGAGAGAGAGAGAGAGAGAAACTTTTTGTTCATGAGAGTTGAATATATATACAGTATATGTTGTCTCACGACTGGAAACTGTGCTCTGTATAAGGGTAAATATGGCCCTTATACAATCATCTGCTGAAATCAGAAAATGGATGAGTAGGTAAAACTGGGTAGGAAAGTCTCTCTCTCTCTCTCTCTCTCTCTTACACACACACACACACACACACACAGACACACACACATCTATCCCTCCTCTTCCCTTCCTTTCCTCAGCCAAAACACCATCCATTTTTCCTGCTCTCTGTTTCTGTCTCTGCCTGTCTGTCTTTGTGTCTGTCTGTCTGCCTTTGTGTCTGTCTGTCTGTCTGTCTGTCTGTCTCGCTCTCTCTCTCTCTCTCTCTCTCTCTCTCTCTCTCTATCACACACACACACACACACACACACACACTCCCTCACGTATTCCGACCCTGTCTCTTCCTTTACTCTATCCTTTCATCATCCATTTTTCCTCCCTTACTTATCCCTAATGTAAAGGGATGGGCCGTAATGGAAGAAGGAGGGAGACTATATGCTCCGAGTGATTCAATTTGGACATAGATGGACCGAATCTTTTCCTGGGAGTAGAGTATTCTTGGAAATTATATAGCCTTCTCAAAGGACGGAATGTTGGCAGAAGAAGGAGGAGGAGGAGGTGGAGGATGGAGAGGGGGAGGGGGAGGGTTTGGCTCTCTGAAGTATGGGAGAGAGAGAGAGAGAGAGAGAGAGAGAGAGAGAGAGAGAGAATGTAAATTAGAGAAGCTGAATGCAGGATTGTATAAGAACAACCACGTGTCATCAAACCCACCCAGGAGAACATTTATGAGGGTGTGGTTATAAGTCCTTTCACGTGTTTAAATATATATTGTATGTACCTTGTTGAGGTTCTCTCAGTGACGTATTGAGACTCTTTCACTTACAGTGTCACTCCAGCATAACCTAATTTTCGTCAGCATTTCTCACCCTACACTCCAAAAGCCTTCGTCCCCTATACCCATGTGTGATGTATTGAGTGAGGACGAGTCGCTTCTCTAGTGCTGCCCTGTGGACAAGCGGCCTTTGAGAACGTGTTAACTAGAACTTCTGCGGGGAAGAGGCTCGCTCATGTCATGTATGGGCGAGCAGGCTGCTGCAGTTCATACAGACAGACAGACACCATTAAGTCGAAGGTGATATGACTCTGGCACTGTAACGTGCAGTGCGATTTAGTTTCCAACTACTTATTGACATCCTCTTGAATATTATCCTCAACAATAATAATAATTTGTTCAATCTCCCAGCCCCTGGCTAAGTAACTTTGATCCACAATACTGAAGGATAGATTACCAACCTTTGTCACTGGAAGCATAACAGTACCGAAGATTCTCCTGCCTTTTACTGGAGTATCGAATCTAAACAGGACCATCATTCCGACTGATAGCACTAAAGTTACAAGACGTCTACAAATTCATATATATATATATATATATATATATATATATATCACTTGGTGAAGAGGGACGATGAAGATCTCCGGTTGCAAACTGAACGCGTAAACCATGCACCAGCCGCCTCCCCACCCTCACAGAAAAAGTGAACATTTTAAAAAAGCGATTTGTAGGAATAAGTAGTAAGGACGAGATGCTCAGGAACCAATTAAGTCAAAGACAGTACGGTTCTATGATTGTACAGGATGATTCATATACCATGCAACCCAATTCTCGTGTTTTGTGGGGACGGCTCTCATCTTTACCAGAGTTTAGTCTACACCATTTTCTACAATCCGTAACTTATGTTTTGCTTTATAGTGTCTGCTCTTTAGCGCCCTCAGATTATATATTTGATTAGCAATATCAAAAGGAAACTAAAATTTCCTCACTCAGTAGAGCTCATCGATTCGTCCCCGCAACACAAAGGAATAAAAAGTACAGTATAATTACATCCCTGCATTATAATATTCTTTGGTCTTCCTCTCTCCCACACCACTATTCTCCTTCCTCCGTTTCTTCATTTTGTTAGTCCTTTCCTTCGTTACTCCATTCCAGTCAAACCATTTCTTCATCTCACTTTCCACTCCTCATGCCTTTCTTCATCACCCCTTCCATTTCCTTCAGACATATTATTTTCTTTTCATGTCCTTCACAGCCTCCTTTCATTTCTTCCTTCATTTCCTTCATCACTCTTCCATTTTCTCATACTTATTTCGTTAATTATCAACATCATTTCCGCTTGCCCCTCATCACCCCTTTCCATTCCCTACTTCCATAATCCCTTCATCTCCCGCATCTATTACTCATTCCTTTCATTCATCCTTCCTTCCATCTCTCTCTCTCTCTCTCTCTTCCATTCCCTAACTCACTCACTCACGCCCTGTTCTGTTTACCAGCAAAACACCCCAAAGTTTTATACACGCATGACTAACTTTTCCAATTAATTATCTGTAATTGTATCGCGCTTGTTTAGGGCCTGAGAGAAAGAGAGAGAGAGAGAGAGAGAGAGAGAGAGAGAGAGAGAGAGAGAGAGAGAGAGAGAGAGAGAGAGAGAGAGAGAGAGAGAGAGGATGATGAAATGAGAAACAGCGAGAGAATATCGAGATGGGAGAATGAGAGAATACCCTTCCATGATTTTAAGATTATAAGAAGATAATACCTGGTCGAGGTGAAAGGTGGGAGGTGTAACAAGGTGTGGAAGATGGAATTAGGGAATAGAATCAGATAAGGTCCTTTTGTCGAATATTCTTGCTGCTACCCGGACGATTTATTTCAGCTTAGGAGACTCCTCATTTTGAAGAATTGGAGGGAGAATACAACTAAAAGTGAATATAACAGACAATCAAACGGAGAAATGGAATATGCAGTAAGCTATGCATCTGTGCTGAAAGTTTAAAGAAGTTTTGGTTTTAGGGATAAAATAGACGAATCAAGGAGGTTAAAAAAATATATATATTCAGAAACGTAAGGAGTAGTAAATAGAAATCGCACTACGAGAAAATTATTCAACTATCGAGACATTTTTACATCCTGAAATATATGGGTACAATGCTATCACCTCAGCCCCTTCAATCATTTATGCAACAGGTCAACTGTGGAACTGTCTCCCTCTGTCTGTATTTCCTGCTGCCTATGATTTCCAGTCTTTCAAACGCAGTGTGTCCAGGCATCTCGAAATGAATGGATCTTGAATTTGGCTCTCTCTTGTATTTTGTTTTTCTCTTGGAGGGAACTCTTATTGCGGGCTCATGGCCTTTGGTTCATTCTTCCTCGCATAAAAAAAAAAAAAATCCGAGGATGCTATTTAATTGTACTTCACTTGGTGACTCCGATACTATTGGGCGGCTCCAATGTCCGGTTATGCAAATATCCTTCAAACTCTTCCCTATCCCCGAAAGAAAGATAGTGAGCTATATTTATTTTATTCACCTAAGGAAAAGTCATTCCTTCTGAAAAGGGACTCACTTTGACCCGCATAAAAAGACAAAATCGTACTCGACAGGTTTATTCTCAGGCTCTTATGGCTTACTCTCAGCTGAATAAAACTGTCTGGTGTTATAAGACTAGTCTTTTCCAGTAAGTGAAAGGGTTAATGTCAAACAGTATCAACACACAAGCTCATGTTACTGTTAGTTAAATAAAACCGTCTGGCGTTAGCTGAATAAAATACGAGAAGACCAGCCATGAGGGTTGGATATTTCAAGCAGAGAAGCTGAAAGGGAAACAAGAAAGGAACAGTAAATACAGGAACATTTCTAGCGGTTTCTGGAGGGCTGGCCGGGAGGGGAATTTGTTGTCCTCGACAGTCGGAAATTAGTTCCTGACGTTCAAAAAATTGTTGCCTTTAGTGAGCCTCTCAGTGTCTCCGGGCCGTATTCTCGTGGACCTGGAAGGCTCTCTCCAATATCTTTTCGATGCTCGAGAATAATACCTTCACATGGTGGGACCGGTTTGATCAGGCGGTGGAGCTGGTCGGTTATACAGAAGTCCCTGAATCCTCTCCCTGTCCCCCGAAAGGAGAATTATGGCCTACGGGAGAAAGGCAACATCGGCTTTAAGGTCACAGGTTTCACATTCAGATGAGGCGTGAGTTACAAATACCACCACCACCACAACTACTACTACTACTACTGCTACTACTACCACTAACCGTTTAGCTCCGTAAGGATTATCTCAGCTGAAGAAAAATCGTCTAATATAAGTGAGAATAAAATGCATTCGTTCATTCATCGCATCGAGAAGGTTATTGAGGATGGCTTTCACCACTTTGATTTGGTGGGAATTTCTTCAACTGAAAAATCGTCTGTGGGTATCTAATATAATGTATACAAGTCGAGCTAATATTAATAATCTCGTGTATGTTTTTATGCAATACATGTTGGCCTCCACTTCGTCATTTTTCTCGTTTCTCATTAGTCTCCTCCCCTTTCTCTAATCATCTATCTCTCCCTCCCTCCCTCCTCTCTCCTCTCTTCCTTGCTTCCCTCCCCACTGCATTTATTTTTCCCTCTTTCGATTCTCTCTCCCATCTGTCTCGTCTCCTCGCTCTATCTCTTTTTTCACTCTCCCTTCTCTCCTGCCTCTCCCCCCCCTCCTTTTCTTTTCCTATTCCTCCTGTCATGGTTTTCTTCCTCTTCCTCTCTTCTCCCTTTCTTACTATATTTCTTCTCTTTCTCAGTCTCCCCGCTCGCCAGTTTATTTCATCTTCCTTCTCTCTCCCTGCTTGTCCCCTCTTTCCTCTCCTTTCCGCTCACCTCCCTATTTCTCTCTCTCCCTTTCTCGTTCTCCCCATTCTCCACCCCACTCTTCCTCTCTCCACCTACCCTCCTCATATTCCCCTCTCTACTTCCTTCACCCTTGCCTTTCTCACACCTCCGCTCTCCCTTTGTTTAGCTCCCTCCTCTCTCCCTCGCACCACTGACTTTTTCATACTGCTTTCCACTCTCTCTTCCATCACTTTCTCTCTTCATCCCTCCTCACTCCTTCCATTCTCCCCTCCACACTCCCCCATTCCAACCACACCCTCACACATTCACTCTTCTCTCTTCCTCACACCACTTTCCCCATTCCTCACTCCCTCCTTTCTTCCATACTTCACTTTCACTCCCTCTCCCCTTCTCTTCTCATTCCTTCTCTTTCTTCTCTACCCTCCCTCATCTCACTGACTCTCCCTAATCTATCTCTCCCTTTCCCTCATTCTCCCCATTCTTCTCTCACTCCCTATGATCACTCTCTCCCCTTCTTCCCTCTTCCTCACTTTCCCCTCAGTCAACCTCACTTTTTCCTCACTCTCCACTTTCTTTCTCTCTTTTGTCTCCCTCTCCCTCACTCTCCACTCTCTCCCCCTGCCTCTCCCTCACTCTCCCCTCTCCCTCACTCACGCCTCTGGGGTTTGGGTCCATCTCTCGGGGCCGTCGACAATATTCCAATTACCGTGAAACCCGGAACTCCGACTCTCGCGAAATTCCTAAACCTCTGGCAGTTTACGGGTGAATGGCGGCGGCTGCTGTGTGATGTGTTGCTGGCGTTACTCGCTCCAGAAATGTGAGAGGCTTTTTTCAGAGTGTGAGATATATATCTTTGATGCTGTATAGTGAAGAAGAGAAATGTAAAAATTTTGTGCCTGCGATCTAGTAAAAAGACGCCAAATATATACGAGTATATCAGCAGAGAATTCTTACTTTATTCGTGCTCATATTCATTTTCTTAGGAGAAAGCTTTGATTCACACCTCCGCCATGACCGTACTTTCATATTTATATCAACCATGCAGTAGTATTTGCAACTCCATGCTCATGTGAATGTGGTCTCCATGAACTACAGTACAGCCCAAAATGCTCGTCTTCCGCAACCCATCATCCTCCATCAGGTGGATAGGGAAGTAGCTCATGGACGTTTGCATGGCCAGGCAGTGGAATCGTCCGGCTCTACCGGAGCCGCCGCGTAAAGGCCTCCCTCTCCAGCACCATAGCACACATATTTACAGGGTATACTACTCGGAGCCTACCCGGTCAGCCACCATCGTGTCAATCCGTACCGTCCACTCCAGTGTTTTCCTGTCCCACTCCAAGCTTCTAAGCGCAGCCTCCCTCCCACTAAGAGCATCATCCCTTATAAAATGTCCCTTTTCACGGAGCTCCATCCAATTCAACCATCCACCCATATCTCAGCTCATCGCGCCCAGTTCTCTTCCTGCCATTCCGGCGTTTCTTTGTATGAAAAATGCATACTGTAATTTCCAACATCCATCTGTTCAGGATATACCTCCTCTCCAGTCCATGCCTCAGCACCAGCCCAGTCCACCGTTTCCACTCCTCTCACTCTTGCTCTGAGCGTATGAGTGTAGAAGAGTTGGAACCCCAGGCTCATCTGAAAGAGAACCCTGTGTACAGCAGGCTAAAACTGCCCTACTCCCGCAATTTATCAGCCTCCTTTTGGGAAATAGACAGGGAGCTAAGGGACACTTGTATAATCGGGTAGTGCCGAGGCTCAGTTATAGCAGCGCCACCACATGAAGACACCCTCTCCAGCAGCCTTGCCCTGTTAGGGCAAATATAATAAATATGATGCCCACAGCTGTCGACGACTAGTAACACCTACTTTAACAAGTATACTTTCCCTTTCCTTCCCCACCTCTCACAACCATCTCAGTCCATCTCACTCAGTCCTCTCCCTCTGCTCACCCCACTTCCTTTGAAGGGCAGGTAATCTTTTTCATATTTCTTTTTGGTTTACACCAGACAGATTTATTGCCCGAGAAACAACTGATAGACAGGAAGTAAAATGCTATAACAGAGAGAGGAAGAAAAGGAACAGATGCAGATGTGTAAAGCAGAAGGTAGGCTTGTGTAACACAAACAGATGATAATGTGAAAAAGGAAGAGAAATGGGAAAACAAAATAAAGTTGAATGGGGAGAGCGGATGGGGTTTAGAGGACTCGTTGATGACATGACGAGTAAGAAAATGAAATGAAAGGAGAAGCCAACTGCGAACCGAGTCGTGTACAGTCAGAAACAAAAGTTCGCCTACTGTTCCATTGCGCCTACTTCACACATCGGGCAAGTATTTCACTTTCTTCTCAAACTCATTTAAGAAATTAATGAGCAAAGGCACATACCAAGGAGCGCTATCTAATCAGCTCAGGATGGTCTTTAGTACCTCTTCTTAACCATTTTATTTTTTGTATATGCTCCGTCCCCTATTTGAAGCTGTTTATGGAATCTACGCCTATGTCAAAAGAAATGAATAACATACGAAAGAATATTAAGGTATGATGTGCAAATGTGGTATATAAAATATAACGTTAATGCAAAAAGTGCCACAAAGCCTCCTAGTAGGATGTGAATACTCCCCCAAGTTTGTGTCGAATATTAACTAACAGAGAAGGGTGAAAAGTAATAGAAGTGAAACATTTGGCAACTTTTGTTCCTGAATACACCCAACATACAACCTCCAAGTGTGGCCGCAGTGGACAGCTCCTGCAGTTTGGGTGCCTCGCTGTCCCTCCTAAAGTTCACCTGTGAGGGAGGGAGTCACCTGAAACTGTTGCAATGTTCCCAGACGGGCGGCCGCAGTGAGAGACACTGAGGACAGGAGAGGAGAGTGGGGAAAAGCAGGGCAAAGTGGGGACGTAGAGGGGACAGTGGGGACGGAGAGGTGACACTGGGGACCCATGGGGCACTGGGGACCAGTAGAGGAGAGTGGGGACCAGTAGAGAAGAGTGGGGATCAGAAGAGGACAGAGAGGACGAACAGAGGACAGTGGGAAATAGGAGAGGACAGTGGGAACCAAGAAGGGATAGTGGGAACTAGTAGAGGAGAGTGGGGACCAGTAGAGGAGAGTGGGAATCAGTAATGGCCAGTAGGGATCAGTAGAGAAGAATGGGGACCAGAAGAGGACAGTGGGAACCAACAGAGGACAGTGGGGAATAGGAGGGGACAGTGGGAACGAAGAAGGGACAGTGGGAACTAGTACAGGAGGGTGGGGACCAGTAGAGGAGAGTGGAGACCAGCAGAGGAGAGTGGAGACCAGTAGAGGAGAGTGGGGACCAGTAGAGGAGAGTGGGAACCAGTAGTGGCCAGTGGGGACCGGTGGAGGAGAGTGGGGGCCAGGAGAGGTCAATGGGGACCAGGAGAGGACAGTGGGGATCAGGGGAGGACAATGGGAACCAAGAAATGACAGGGGGACAAGGAGAGGACAGTGGGGATCAGTAGAGGACAGTGAGGATCAGGAGGAAACAATGGGGACCGGGAGGGGAAGGTGGGGACCAACAGAGGACAATGGGGACAATGAGGGGGGAATAGGGACCAAAAAAGGTCACTGGGGATCAGAAGTGACATGGAGCGAAGCAGGGGAAGTGGGGACCAGGAGGGGACAGCGGGGGCCAGGAGAGTACAGTGGGGACAACGAGGATACAGAGGGGACCAACGGGGACAGCGAAGATGAATACAATTACTATCAAATATATGCAGACAAAGCGTATTATTCGTCCTTATTGCGGAGTGTTTTGCTTTCTTTAACTCTGGGAAGCAGTTCTCTTTGTGTGATGACCTTATGCAGGTCTTTGTTGAGTATAGCTGTGTGTGTGTGTGTGTGTGTGTGTGTGTGTGTGTGTGTGTGTGTGTGTGTGTGTGTGTGTGTGTGTGTGTGTGTGTGTGTGTGTGTGTGTGTGTGTGTGTGTGTGTGTGAAGGAGTGTGGGCACCACATACACCACCTCCTGATCGGGTGAAATAAAAGAGCTTTAGCTTCATCACCTCTCCTGTTACTGATTACCTTTAACACCTCATCCATTCTTAACTATCACTGGTCACCGTTCTAGTCGCAGCTTGCATTCCTTCATCATTATGTTGGGCATGTAGTACCCGTTCAGATACTACACTTTTGAACCTTTTTAGTCTATCTTTCTAATGCTAAAGATAACCTGTAGTCTCGGTCCTTCATTTGCTCAACTGATCAACTTTAGAACTGCCCTTTTCATTACAACTTTACCTATGGCCTCGAGCTTTTCAGCGAATGTGTCAAGGCACCTCGCAATTAGTGGATCTATATTTTGACTCTCTTTTGTTTGTTTTTTTCTGTAAAAGGATTTATTTTTCAGCTTTAGCTCTTTCGTATTACACAAAGAATACAGGAAATATAAATTTTAGGTGTTTCTATTTATCAAAAAGACCAGCTAAGTATGAGGTAAAGTATTAATAAATTTCAATGTTTAAAGATATTAAATAAAATGAAATAAAGTAAAGCACAATTCTCACAAAAAGAGGCACTCAGAGAAAACAACATCTGCCCCCATCAATTGGTTTAAGGGCCGAATATATGACTTTGCTGTGTGATCTTAACTTTGGACTGATAATTCTAAAAATCGAATTACTTCATCCTTGTCTAACCCTAAACTCTTTCTCAAAGTTTGGTTCAAATCAGATCAAAACTGAGTTGATCTTGACCTATGACCTTGGTCTTTACCTTGTTGTTCTAAATAAAAATTTCTTCCTCCTCGGCTGACCCTTAAACTTTCTTCACAGTATTGGCCTGGGTGTTATCAAGACTGTTTATACTGACTTCCCTGTTTTACTCTAATCTTTATCTAATGTTGTTAAAAAAAAAAAAAAAGGACTTCCGGGCTGACCTTCAACACTTCCCCCTCGTTTGGTCCTAACTGAATTAAACCTGCTTGATCTCTCTCTCTCTCTCTCTCTCTCTCTCTCTCTCTCTCTCTCTCTCTCTCTCTCACACACACATACACACACACACACACACACACACACACAAACACACACACACACAAACACACACACACACAAACACACACACTCACGTTCAGCATTAGAATACCCCAATGACCCTTCAGCGCGCTGGTGTAATAACTAAAATAAATGGTGAGTCGACGTGGAGGCTGAGGCAATGGATCACTATTGCACCGCCCCTCCACGCACCACCCAACACCAGCGGCTGCACTCTGAAGTCAGCAGCCCGCACCATCCGTTAGAATACAATACAGTTACACAGCATTTATACATTTCACTGGGTCTCTACCACTGCTGCCTCCTCTTCACTTCATGCGCTCCTCGGCATACATGCAAAATAATTTCTGTACGTACACCTGGCTCCTCTATTTAATATTCTGGAGACGAGGGGTGTTTCCACGCTTAAAAAAAAAAAAAAAACTTTCTTTTTAGATTGAACCAAATACTTAAACGTCGTATGGCCGATGCAGTTTAAAAATACTTCTTGCTTGGTGTGTGTTTTCTTATTTTTTCTATTTCTTAATGAGACAAACATGCGTACGTGAGCACTACACACACACACACACACACACACACACACACACACACACACATTTTACCAGTAACAACAGAGCTCTTCATTTCACAGTATGATAAAGAACGTCACTGCACAAGTAACATTAATGATTTTCATTCTGGATGTCAGTCACCGAACTACGAGTATTTATTAAGCTTGTTGCCAGTGTGCACAGAGAGAAACGAGGAGACTGTGTAAGGCACCAGAGTAAGGTAAAGGAAGAGAAAGGCAATGTAAGGAATGAAGGTATCGAGATTCTAAGAGGACACTCGATGGAAAGTAAACATAACTGTAACTATATCAATGAAATGGAATTAATTCAGATACTGGATAAATTAGGTATAAAAACAAAATAAAACGCAAAGAGCAGCGGGGAGAACTTACCATAAATACAAAACACAAAGAGCAGTGGGGAGAACTTACCATACGAAGGCTTTGGGCAAACAGGTATTTTTCCCGACAAACCCATCATTATGTCAATTCGTCGAGGAAAATGTGTAGGTGTTAAAGATAAAAAAAACTGGGGCAAGACTTTTCTAGTCCAGAACATTCAGAGAGAGAGAGAGAGAGAGAGAGAGAGAGAGAGAGAGAGAGAGAGAGAGAGAGAGAGAGAGAGAGAGAGAGAGAGACAGAGACAGACAGACAGACAGACAGATAAGCAGACAGACCGAAAGTCTAACAGACATAGACAAACAGTCACGTACCTATCTGTCATTAGCTAACAGGATTCTAGACTACCTCAACAAGTAAATTTGTGCTATTCTCAAATAATATTCCCCATTTTAACTCCTTACCACTAACACGGATGTACTCACCACACACACGCGCTGCTCTGAGAGATGGTGGTGATTTGCCTTTATTGGGGTAGCTTAGTCCACCACATGGCGGTGTATGTTTGGCTGGACTGCTGAAGCTGCCAACCACCAGGGCAGGGCAAAGTGCACTAGAGAAGGGAGCGGCATGGAGACATTAATATAAATGAATACATTCTCGTCATCATCTTCATAAACACATATTCCATTCAAAGAGGGGCCGGGTGCTAAAATTATACTGTGGAGAATAATAAAATTCTCAGAGCCGTATGCATTTTCAGTTGAATAAAATAACTCAGTCTCAGCTGGAATTACGCACAAGAGGTGTCTTGCTATGAAAGAATTAAAAGGAATTACGTGAAGCTGCAGATAAAACTTGTCAGGCGGGAGAGAACACAAATCATGTTGTCGTGGCAATTTTTAGTTGACAGAAATGTGCTGTGACTGAGGTAGTCCTACTGTTACATTTTGATTCAAGATTTCATAAAAAAAAACTTATGATGATCTCTGTCGTAACTGTGACTGGTTTCTGTAGGAAGGACAAGGAGAAGCCAGAATCTTCAGATGTTTCTTCTTCTACCTGCATAAACAATTTATTGGTAAGAGAGAAAATAATCGTAATTATTTTATTTTTGCAGAAACGGGTCTTTTTTCCTTTTTACTATCATCTGACGATTTTATTCATTAGACATACCCTCACCAATGAACAATCTGTCCAAGGTTAATATAATAGTCTTATGACAGCAAGGACAAAATTTAAAAGCCTTCTCCGTACTGACGGAACTAATGTGAAAGCAGACCGACCTTTCCTTCCCACTCTTACCCTTCCATCCACATGGCCCTGGACACAATAACCCAGACGGACCCCACTCTCGCTGATTGCCTAAGGACAGCCAATTGAAGAAGAGGAAAAAGAGGAAAAGTGTGAAATAGAAGGAAAAGTTGTTCAGGTCAATGAAAGGGGAAAGATTGTGAGTGAGGAATTTTGAGAGGTCTTATTTTTCCTCCTACCATTCAGTATGTAATTTGCACACGTTACAGATTATCCACATATCATTTCTCACTCCGGAAAACTACAAAGATGACTTACTTCACAATGTTTACATATCAACTACGCAATTAAACCCAAGCATTCGACGAATTTGTTTGAGGATTGATGATATAAAAAATAAGCTTCATCCATTTCTTTTTGAATGTCAAACTCAAAACATGAATAACCCATTCCAACATTGGCTGGGACAAGTTGTCTTATTTTCATTAGTATAAGGCTTTATGGCGCCTTCTCCTTAGCAGTTTATTATTGTATATACTGTACCATGTCAATTCTTTTGTTCTTTTTGTGTGGAAAAATGTGTACATAAAAAAATATAAACAAATTGCTGGGGGATATTAGTCTTTTCTACCACGATGATATCTTTTTCGTGTACTATAGCCTTTTCAGACGATTTTGCTTTGCATAGGAGAGACTTTCCAAGTTGGGAGAATTACACAGAGCCTTCATTATCAAAATCAATACGAGAAATCTTTTGGAAAGTGAGTGATATATCGTTTGCAGTAGCAAAAATAACCCAATAATATATGTCACCTCGTTGAAGGGGCTAAGACGTAAGTTAATATGCAAAATCAATTGCTAAGGAAGAGTTACTAGAAATACTGGTGATACGAATAATAAATAGACCAAGGTGTGGTGTGGCAGATGGTCCCCAAGTGTGGCCTCAATTCCACCTCCTGGCAGCCTCAGGGATCACCTTAATATGTAGATGTAATAACCACCCTATCACGTCTAGCAACAAACTTTCTAAGGGTAAGAGGTAGCCTAGCCTCCCTGGGCAACATGTGTTATTGCGGGGTATGTATAATAAATGAAGAGGTAAGATTGACTGCACCTATACTTCCATTTCAATATTGGATGCGTCTGAGTTTGCTTTCCTTTTATATAAAATTTAGTTTACAGTTCTGTTAGGAATACTTTTAAAACTAGTAAGTGAATATGAAAACATTACAGGGTACCTCAATAAAAAGAGATGTGACATATAAAGCGGTTTTGAGTGAACTGACAGGTTGACGGTCCAAGTGCAAAATTTCGTCATAGGTGTAGACTACGTACGAGCTATATGATCTGCAACAAGTCACTTTTGTTAGCTATCCATACGTTAAGCGACATCCCTATTATCTCCTTCACTTTTAGCGGAAAGCCTAGAAAGCGTTTTGAAGCCTGTGGAAAAGAAAATCGTCTAAATCAATCAAATCCATGCATTGATGTAAAATACCCGTAACTTACTCCATTCACTCACATTCTAGGCATATGGTGTTATTCCACAAACTACTGAGACAAGTGGCTTTCATCCCTACAGCACACACACACATATACTGCTCAATTTAATCCACTGGAGGGAAGTCTCACATAGGTATTGCCAGTCAGGCTATCATCAAATTATTCTGTTCAGCTGAAAGAGGTCCAACATTCTCTTGAGTCTAAAGGAATAGATGAATTAAAAGCACACACACACACACACACACACACACACACACACACACACACACACACACACACTCTGTGTCTGTCTGTCTGTCTGTCGCTGTGTCTGCCTATCTGTCTGTCTGTCTGTCTCTGTCTGTCTGTCTGTCTGTCTGTCTGTCTGTCTGTCTCTCTCTCTCTCTCTCTCTCTCTCTCTCTCTCTCTCTCTCTCTCTCTCATATTTGTCACAGACTTAAGCAGAGGATGAAAACAGCCAAATTTAGTAGTCACTCTATCGGCCTTCATTTGCATACTAGTTTAGTGATGTTTTTCCAGGCAGACGCTGGATCTTCGTCTGATCTAATATTGGGGTCTAAAGAAGGATTATAAACACTACAGGGAATCTGAGCTTTGATCACTCCTTCACATTCCACACAGTTGTTCTTGAGGTAAGTGTAGATGATAGACAGGCAGATAGATAGACAGATAGACAGACTGATAGATAGGTAGACAGATAGATAGTGAGACCGATATACGGACAGAGATAGATCGATTGATAAACAGAGAGAGAGAGAAGGGGGGAGGGGAGGCAGTATGATGACAAGGAACAGGATGACACAGAGGCGATTCGATTGTGTTCACCCTTTTCGGGATTAAAGCGTCTGACATTAGACAGACGGAGTAATTTTGAGTATAAAAGAAGAATTTTTAACCTAATGACGTATTTCCCTTTTACATCTTAGAATCTTCAGAGAATTTTACTCATTATAAGAGAAACATTTCGAACTGGAGATTTCTAGATAAAGCCTCCTTTATCTTCTCCAGTACAAAAACCTCCCATTAGTTGTTAAAATAATGTCCAGCTACCATGAATATAGTGGAAAAATATGTCACTAAAACGAGAGGATAAAAACATCAGTTAATTTTTGCATAATAGAGCTTATAGGTAAAAGAGAGAGAGAGAGAGAGAGAGAGAGAGAGAGAGAGAGAGAGAGAGAGAGAGAGAGAGAGAGAGAGAGAGAGAGGTGAGTGTGTATGTGAACAGACATATACTTTGTGGCCACCGAATAGAGACACTAAGTTTATCCATCCTCTCTTTTTACAGTGATGTGTCCACCACGTCACTGTTCACCAAGCAATACAACTGGGAACGTTGATATTGCATCGCATATTGTGAGACCTGTTCCTAAGAAACACTGAGACTTAGCAAAAGCTGAGTGTCTGTCTCAATAACCGTCATGAGGGCAGTAAAAATTACCTCTCCTTTTTCTTTCGCCCCCTCCCTCCCTGTTTTCTTGTAACTTTGACGACAGGCTTATTTTTCCCATTTTATGTGATACGAGTACATCAACAAGAGAGAAAATTCCCCGTCCATCTAAACTTCACCCCAAAGGGAAGGGGAACATGATAGGTCCCTGAAAGCAGAGGAGGGAAGAGGAGTTGAGGAAGAGGAAGAAGAAGAAGAAGGGATGGAAACAGACAGGGAAATATAGAGGGAGAGAAATATGAAGGAAGGGAAGTAGGGAATGGCTGCTCCACCCTAGCACATCCTGCTCTGTCTTCCACTGACTCTCCCTTCCAGACGTGTTATTGTGTTTGTCAGGCCAGATGGAGGTGAAGGAGGGAAGAAGCAGGAAGATGTGACCTGGGGTGAGAGAGAGGAGGGAGGGAGAAGATGTATACTGGTGGGAAGAAAATAAAATACACAAGGAAGAAGATAATCTCAACTCATTATATTATATACTGTATATATATATATATATATATATATAAAAGAGAGAGAGAGAGAGAGAGAGAGAGAGAGAGAGAGAGAGAGAGAGAGAGAGAGAGAGAGAGAGAGAGAGAGAGAGAGAGAGAGAGAGAGAGAGAGAGAGAGAGAGAGAGAGAGAGAGAGAGAGAGAGAGAGAGAGAGAGAGAATCAAATTGACAACAGAATGGCAGGTAGACAGAGACAAGCAGACAGCTAGAGGTAGAAGAAAGCAAAATTAGATTAGAGATAAAATGAAACTGACAGCCTGCAGGAACAGACAGCTTGAAAAGAGACAGGAATGGCAGAGAGGGGAGGCGCGCGAGGGGATGACGTCACTGCAGGCTTTCAATAAGCAATCTGGGAGCCAACACAAACTGCCCTCCCTGCCATGGTGGTGGGAAGGGAGGGGAGGAAAGGGTGGGTGAGGATGACTGGAGAGGGAAAGATAGGTTGATGGAGCAAGGGAAGGAATGATGGGTGAAACAGGAGTGAGAAAGAAGAATGAGACAGACAGGAGAAGGAAAGATGAGTAAGGCAGACAGATGGGATGGATGGGTAAAGGAGAGGGTAGAGGGAAGGATGGTGGTTGAGGTAGGAAGGAGAGGGAAAGTTGGGAGGTTGAGAGAAGAAAAGTGAATGAGTGGGGGAGAGGAAAGGATGGGTGAGACAGGGAGGAGAGGAAAGGTGGGTGAGATAAAGAAGAGAGAGAAAGAGTGACAGATAAGGAGGAGTGGGAAGGATGGGTTAGGTAGGGAAGAGAGGAATGGAGAGAAGAGGTAAAGAATGGGCGAGGTAGAGAGAAGAAGGATCGGTGGGTAATCTAAGGAGGAGAGAGAAGGATGGGTGAGGTAGGGAGGAGAGGTAAGGAAGGATGATGTAGGATGGAGATGGGGTGGAATGGGTTAGGCAGAAAGAAGGGTATGGAGGGAAATGGACAAACGAGGAGAGAAACTGGCTTGGGAAAGAACCAAGCTTGGGAAAGAACCAAGAAAATATAGTCCATCAAACAGCATGAAAGAAGGAACTTATACAAAAACATTAGTTCCAAGGATGGAAATAATTAGTGGGGATTTCATTGTACAGAAAGAAAGTAGCACCAAATAGGATCATGCTGGTTGTCTCATAACACTCGTGAATTATTTTAATTTTTCTATTGTTTTCTGTTAACTTTATAGAGAATGTTCATCTAACAAGTCACTGCATGATTAAAGGTTGATAACATAATATAGTCCACATAGTTTCAGTGTCTGTGATATCGGTTGCCTTGATATTTTTGGAGTTAACAGCATTGGCCATGTCATAATCTGTCACGATAGAAAACTGAACCCATTAATATCGTGGAATAACACAACAGATGAAGGGGAAAAATGTCTACCCTGCGCAATGAGATGCAATAGGAGCAAACTGCACCACTTAAATGGTTGCAATGAGAAATGCAACAGCGATACCTGGCATACTTGCCAGGGACTCGGGTGCTGTATTCTAGTGATGAGCTCCTTGATTGCTCATTACTCAGGATGAAGCCCGTCTCACTCAGTAAATTAGTGTTTTAGGAATCACAGCGAAAAATACAGGGGAGGACGCTGGCTGTAGTGTTTGACGTCTCCTTCACTAACATAGCGTCTTTTTAACTCTGTCTCCTGTGACTCATTCTCAGCCACGTGAAACTGTATGGTGCCAGTTAATGACCATGAAAAGGTCAGTTAGTACCAGCAATTACACTCTCAGGCTCATATGAATAGCCGTGCAGTTAAATGAAAATCTGCTGAACATAGAATTTCCTATCTATTCCAGCTTACGAAAGACGATTTTGTTCAGCTCAAAGAAACGCACTGCAATTAAGGGGCAAAAGTAAGCTGAAGAACGTTGAAGAAATCAAGCAGCTAATCACAAAAAAAATTACATAAGCCATTAAACACTTAAATTTACAACAACTTTCATCTCCAGAGCTTTCATTCCGAAAGCCATCTTCAGTGTCCTCCAAAAAGTACAATAGTATTAAGAGATGTAGGACCACTTGGGACCTTAATCGAAACTCGGAGAAGTGTCTCCAGATATCAGGCTTAGTGGCTTATGTTTAAGCACAGTAGTTTTCAGGTCAATTGGCACAGGGGAAAAATAAACATGAGGCCATGGCAACAAGTGCTGGCAAGAAAAGGGAGAACACCCAAACTAAGAAACCAAGGAAAAAAAAGTGAGGGAACGTTTTCTTCTGGGAAATGTGAAAAATAAGTCATCGCACTGAAAACTTCAAATCTTCCCATCCCATTCCGTGGCCTCGCGCTCACAATATAACACAATTTCCATGACAACCCCTCCTCCCCCCCCCGCACACACACAAATCCCCCGTCACTGCGCAGGCGAAGGCACTTGAGGAACGCGGGCCAAAGGATTGAATTATTGGTTTTCTGGACCTGCCGCCTCCTCTCTCCTTAGCGTCAATCCTTCACTGTGATGACGCATGTATTTATTTTACTTTCTTCCTGCTACCTATAGAAGATTTTGCTCTGCTTGTTTGTTAATTTTTTGTTTGACAAGACGCGGATCTCAAAAAAACCTTCACTAAGATGTCGTATATATTTGTTTTCTTCTTCCAATCTCCCAACTTTTCTCTCTTATTTTATCTGCTGCTGTTTCTTTCCCTAACACCTTTTTTTTTTTATCTTGTTCTCGTTGCAGCCAGATGATTTTATTCTACTTAGGAGACCTTTGGTAAGCGAAAGAGTCAAAAAAGGCATTATGTGTCCTTCCAATTCGAAAAGTCTCTCGCGACCTTAATATAATTGTGTGATGGTAGCAAGAATTAAATAAACAAGCATCATCTTGTTCAATAACTCTGACTTTTTTTTCTATATGCCTCCTTCCCCCCTCTCCCCTCCCTCTGACGCCTCCTTTTATATTCTAGGCAAAGAGTGTTTCCCATTTCGCTTCCACGGAGACCTTTTCATCCCTTGATATACAAATGGAAGTCGGCCAGGGAGGGAGGGAGGGAGATGGGAGTGGAAAGCGGGGATAAGAGGGCAAAATAGGTGAGGAAGGGAGGGGAGGGGAAGAATAGGTGAGGAAGGGAGGAGAGGAGAAAAGGTGAGGCAGGGAGAACAGACGATAAAAGAAGGAGGAGAGGATGCTTGAGGTGTAGAAGAGAAGGGAGACTGGCTGAGATACAGTGAGGAGGAGAAAAGAAGAATGTTTAAAAAGAGAGAAAATGAAAGAGAAGAGGAGAAGAATCTGTGAAGAAGGATGGGGGGAGGAAAGGGAGGGGGAAAATGGTTGAGGTAAAAAGAAATCCATGGGATTACATGTGAAGAACAGATAACAGGAGGCCTACTTGCCCTTAACGAGGTTGTCTGTTGGGAAAAACTAAATTACTGATTCTCTAACCAGCTTGTGTGAGAAAGGACATAGAAGAGGAAGAGTGTTTAAGAAAACATTAAAAAAGAAAGGAGAGAGGTAGACCAGGTTGACTACCATATACAGCATTAACTAGATGAAAACTTTCATAAAGTTTTTGCCAAGCAGAAAAGAAACAGTAGGCTACATCTATCTATTGGCAGACGACACCTACACACACACACACACACACATATATATAACACACACACACACACACAAACACACACACACACACACACACATATATATATATATATATATATATATATATTTATATATATATATATATATATATATATATATATATATATATATATATATGTGTGTGTGTGTGTGTGTGTGTGTGTGTGTGTGTGTGTGTGTGTGTGAACAAACAAAAAGACACTTCCCCGTTTCAAATCAAATGTTAATTGAAAGAACTCGTTTATTTCATTTCTCACACCCACTCCGGCCCTTTCGTCGTCATTAAAACTCAGCATTTAACAGGTCCAAGCTATTGCATAAGGTATATTTTCAACATCTTTCGTATCACTTGTCTGTTCACTTTACCATATGTCTTCTCTAGTTCCATGAAAGCAACATACACCGTCTTTTCTTTCTTTAATTACTCTTCTCTGATATATCTCAACAGAATACCTGGGCTTCTCACACGCTTTTCTTCCCCCAAAGTCCTTTTGTTTCTCTGTTACCTTTCATTCAGTTCTGTCTTATCTCTGTCGACAAATATCCTACGAAATATCTTGCTCAGTACGATAAGGAGATAAATACCCCTGTGATAGCCACACACTCATCTCTTCCCTTTCCCTTTGTAGAGGAGAGCCTTTAAGCATGAGCCCTAAAAAGTACATACGGAGGACTTTGTATGTAGTGCTTTAAACAGTGATATGAGAGTGACAATGTCTTAGCAAACACCCGGAAAAACTTCTTAGTTCATTTTTAGTTTATCATCCGGATGGTCTGGCTGAATGTAGAACTATATATTTCAGCATCTAAGTGGCTCAGCTATGAGTAACGTATACGAAAGATTCTCAACATGCCATTGATTTTGACATAAGATCTCAGTCTGCAGAAAGATGTACAGTATTTAAAGATTCTCAATGATAACTTCATAAGTCATTCACAAATTGCATTTGAGAACAGCTCGTTGAAAATACTCTAATATTCAAAGCTGACTTACGCTTTCATTCGTTTCATTCTCTAAATGGCTACTATTCTTTTCACTCGTACTGTTTATGCCTGAATATGAAATATGAATATTAATGACTACGATAACGGCCAACCAGGAAGAAAGACGACTCTCAGGGAGTGCTTAGGAGGAGGAAATTGAGCGGTATATCACTGGTTTTGACGGCGTGTGTGAAGTATGTCTTTAGAAGAGACATGTACAGTCTGATTTAAAAAAAAAAAAAAAAAAAAGTATCGCACAGGCTGGGTTCGATGATATCCGAAATTGTCGGTATACGTGTAACTTGTGAAAGCCCAAGAAGATAATTTTTATCATCCGAATATGCATATAATAACAACCGACTGAAAAATGTCTCAGAGAAGAGATATGTAACGGCTTCATGGAAGCAGGTTGATCAACGTGGGAAAAAATCACCAGACATTTTCCAATAGTTATCGTCTGTGGCGTCAGACTATTTTGAGCAGAGTGTGCACCAATTGTTTTTTGATCGACTGCACAATATATGAAATTTTATCATGTCACTCCTACATATTTTCTAGCGGTAAAAAATACCCCGATGTTAAATTTGATAAATCAACCTAATGCGTCCATACCAGGAAAAGGATTGACTGGAGCAGCCGTAAATTTTTTAATGATGTGGCCCTAATTGGTAACTTAATTAATATGTTTTTAGTTAGTTTGCCTGGAAACTAATATACATGAATATAGATAATAGACAGATAGATAGGTAGATAGATAGATGGGTAGAAAGACAGATACAGATAAATAAACAGATATTTTGATGGGCGTATTTGCTGACGGTAATGCCTGGATGGTTATCCCAGCACGATGCTGGGAAGGGACGATACGCGAATTTGTTTAATATCAACTAATTTTTTACTATTTTATTAATATTGGGACCATCTCGAGCATAGTATATAAGAAAGGGTTTTAATGGTAATAGTCAGTCTCTCGAAATGTATTCCAGCCAATGGCTGAAGTAGAGAGAGTTTACAGTAGAATGTCCAGCTACACCTATAACAACCAAACTGTTTTTTGACACAACCATGTTGAAAGGGTTAACACAACCCTATGTTTACTAAAAAGGCTAAATATATACAAGTTAAAAAGGAAAAAAGAAGATAAAAAAAGAAAGAGAAAAAATCGGGGGGATCTCTACCAGCATTTTATAGGGCTCAGGTAAAAAAAAAACGGAGGGGGAGGGGGAGAGCCCAAAAAGGTCCCTCCAAAGAAGCCTAAACGAGGGTGTCCTGGGATATCATCTGGAGGGGGGTGGGCCTTAAGAATGTTCTTGTAACTGTCCTGGAGGCTCGAAAGGGAGGGCAAAAGGTTAATTAAAAATTGATTTTACAGGAAGCAACTCTGTGACAAAGACGTTTCTACGCTGGCCCCAGCTATGAGGATCTGGCAAAAGCACAGAAGTATCAAGACATAATATAATGTAATGGGCCATGCTTCCGTTTAATTTATCATTCTGGAAATGGGCCATGCTTCCGTTTAATTTATCATTCAAGAATTCGAAGTTGTTGGCTCCACTTTACAAGGAATGATCAGCACCGGTTAACAAAATAATAAGGTCTTTCAGCACTTGTGCGTAGATAATAATTTGCTGACTACCATGCTTAAACAGGGATGCAACCTTTGACGTGTGCATTTCAGTTTAGCTCTATACATCCATTTCATCATATATCATATATTTTGCTTCTCCAACTCCCTGACATCCCTTAATCATACTCGTATATGCAGTTACTATATCCAATCATCCTTTCTTGGCCTTCCATACTTTGTTCTACCTTCAAACTCCCTCGCATATACCTCTTTCATCACCCTACTCTGTGTTAGAGTTGGATAGCTTTACTTGTTGACATCGATATGACCCGAAAGTGGACTTGCCCTGTTATAAAAACGTCCCTCAATGCCCTCTCTCCCTTTCTTTCTACCCAGAGGGCAAGATGACGGACTGCGGTAGAGGGGCAGTTTCGGCGAGTTGTCCACCGGTTTCCATTCCAGGTGAGCCTGGAACTGAATCTACTACTACCACCACTCTGGCCATACCAGTTCACTTAATGTAATCAAACTGAGTACGTCATCGCTCATAAAAGTTTATGGGAGGCCGTGTGAGTGTGGGTGAATCCGGTCCCCACCCCTTTTTTGATGACTAGTCTCTGGCCACGTATCAACTAACAATCGAATAGTTCAACTGTGTGTATTTGTAAGTGCGTCGCCACATCACTTTACACACTCTCGCCATCTTGAAAGAGGTGTGGGTTGTATTCAGCCATACTCATTCACACCCCTGCTCGTATGAGCTTGAATGGGTGACAGTAAATAACTTGTATCTTATGACGTTTATATTTCTTTACTTCAAATCGTTCACAAACCGCTATGACGCATTTACTTATCTTATTTATTCTACACAACCCAAGTTTAATGACTAAACTCACTAACAGCCATATCACTTCCACCGTCCTCACTAAAGACAGCAGATTCATTCCATACCAGGGTGTCACCTCCCAAAGTCTTTAAGCCGAGGGGACTAAACTTTTGCTGCCCCTTCATATTATACTGTCAGTGTTTCCCATCAGCTTCCATACATCGCTACCTTTATAATAACATTGTACCGCAACGCATCCTCATCTGTGTAGGGCTCGAACCCGTACAGTGGTGAGGTGGATTCAAGCCCACGCAGAGAAGCGTACTTTACGGTACGGTGCTATTTTGATCCATCGTAAAGGCATGTATCACTGCCTTGCTTATCCTGTACCTCTGTCTTCTGTTTTATTTTGTCTCTCCGTGCCTGACTGTTTTGCTATATCATCCTGACCCTTTATAAACCTTCCTCTCCTTTTACTTCTTGTTGCCGCTCTGTCTTACCCTGCCAATCACCAGCCCCTTAACATCTTGATGCCTCTCCATGCCTCACCTTGCTTAATCCTTACCTTTTCCTTGCTTCCTGTTGCATCTCCTTGGCCCGCCCAGCCTAAACCTTCCCCTCCATTTGCCTCATGTGAACTCTCCCTGCCTTAACATGTCTAAACCTTCTCTCACTTCAGAACTGTTTTAGCCTCTTCACGTTTTAGCCTGCCTAAGCCTTGCCCTCCTTCCCTCATGTCACCTCTGCCTGCCTCACCCTGACCCTCTGACCTTGCCCACCCTCGAAAGTGGCGGTATAGAAAAGTCGGGAGCGGGGTCCAGGAGGTGTTAACTCAATATTACTGGGCGGTTCGTGTTTGTCAGCCGCGGGGATCAATTGCATTGGCTTTCGTTCCGTCTTTCAACTTTATTTAACCGTGAAAGGAACTGGCGGTGCATGATGAGGGATCCGATAGATTATGATTCACGCGCTGTGCTGACTTTAAACTGAGTATATACAGACAGGTCAAGCATTGTAACTGTATCTGCGTTACGAGGTCAGAGCGTAAATTTAGATTGGTGTAGGGACGTTTTAGAGTGTGCTGTGTTGGAGAAGAGACAAATGCCTTAACTAAAGGAAGATATTAAGGAACAGCCACACAAAAGAGAGGAACAGTACATGTGCAATGAGAATGGATAACAGTGGCTCAAAGAAGCAAAGTGACCTGTGCTATGGAGACCAATATGCAAAAAGACGGCTGAGTTCGATTGCATTTTTTCCTATCTCCTGGTGATCTGATTGGCCCTAGGATAGACTTTCAAACTGGAAAGATTTCTTAACCTCAGTTAATCTTCTTAATACTATAGGTAGGTCCCAAGTCGAGTGAAATATTTTTTGACAACAGCAAGAAGAAATGAAAATTACGCCCTCAGACTGAAAGCATTGACTTGGACTACAGTAGTGTTTAGTACTCATATATGCTCACAGTATTTCCGTGTGCCTAATAAAGATGTCTAACATTCAGTTGTATGTCATCATTTTACAGCAGTGAGTGACATAAAAGTGAGAAACAAAAGTTGTCCAAAGTCTACATTCAATACAATATTTCAATGACGTAGTTTAGATAAAGGGTACGGTAGCCACAGGGAACAGCCAGTGATACAGAATGGTGTTAGCAGACAGTGCTATGGTTAAAGTCATGAGGCGGACGGGCGGGAGAGATACAAGTCAAAAACCAATCACAGGGAACAGTGGCAAAAGGCGGTGTTACCATACAAATTGGATTATTTGACTGCTGTGGACAGGTGAAACTTCTACGAGTGAAGATTCAGCGGCAGCCGGCGTCGATAACAATTTTATCCCGCTCTTGCTTCTCCAGTGCGGGTGTAATAACCACATACAAAAAAAAAAAAAAAAAAGCCGATAAAGGAGGAGTGGAAAGAAAAAAAGTCTCCTTAGATGACGAGAATACGGCCCCAGTCAGGACGGTCGAACCTTACCGCCCATTTGTCACTGTCACCAGGGTCAGACCTTGCTGGCTGGTAGGACACAACAAGCAGAGGAGGAGGGAGGGAGAGAGAGGGGAGGAAACGGCAAGAGATAGATAGATAGATAGATAAACAGATAGAGAGGAAGATAAATAGTGATTAATTGACTAACTGATAGTTACAGTAGGAAGGCACAAACAGAGACTAATATATAAGTAGACAGACATATATATATATATATATATATATATATATATATATATATATATATATATATATATATATATATATACTGTATCTATCTATCTATACTGTATATATATATATATACAGAGAGAGAGAAAGACAGAGAGAGAGAGAGAGAGATACATACATACAAAGAGACAGACTGACAGGCAACCAGACAGGAAAAAAGACAGTGAGAGAAACAAGACCAGAAAATTATGTAAGGAAACAGTAACACAGAACTGTAAAAGCAGACAATGTAAAACAAAAACGACACTACAAATGACTTCCTGCCGCCTTTTTCATCCATACTGATGTAATAATAATGTGTTGAGATGGAACTGCCACTTAAACCTCTAAAATAAAAGCGAAAGGAATCAAAGGCTTTTCGTCTTTTCCTCCCACCGGTCTTCCTTTTCCCATTCCTAGTCTTTGTGTTGGGTGTCCTAGGCTGCTGCTTGCTATATATTTACACAAAAAAGAAAATTGTTTTTGTCCTGGCTCATATTCTTTGTTTGCCTGTCTTTCTTGCTTTCTGTCTGTCTGTTTCTGTCTCTGTCTGTTTGTTTTTCTGTCTATCTCATATGCCCCAACTTCGCCTCCTAACGAGTGCAAGAATAAACACACTATTTTTCACCAATAAAACCAAATGGTCTCTAATTGCCAACACAGCCGAGCCCAACACGAGGTAACTTCGGCTCAACTGCCAACATTTTAGCGGTAAAGTTTGGAAATTCAATTAACACAATAAAAATACTTTATAGAGAACATTCAGTGTTTTCAGGACGCGCCCCAACTTTGCGACGTGTTTCTATGCGGGGAGGGTGAGGGCCGCAATGGGGAAAAGGTTTTAGCTCGGTGCCGGAAAATAGTGGAGAAATATATAGACAGAGAACGTTAACCCCATCAAGACAGATTACATATATTTACCTCTGTGCCAGTCAGTATCAGAGAAATATATAGAAAGAGATATTTAAATTTTTCATTTAGATAAAGTAAATCTAGCTTTGGGCCAACAAAGAGCGGATAATATAAAGAAAATAGATTTTACCCTTTTCGCGGATATGCAGGCAGTAAGGAGTTATATTAATGCTCACACCTGATGATTATATTCAGTACAGCAAAATCCTAGCAGTGAAGGGGATAATCGCGACAGTTTTCAGCTCTTACCTTGACAGGGATTGACCCCAGATGAGTAAATAATATATCATAAGTGTGTTCAGAAATCTAATTGCGTCCATTGTCCGGGAAGGTTTAAATATAGATAAATAAATAAATTATAAATAGTATTTGTATCATCAGCCCCTTTCATATTTTTGTTCATGCTGCCTTTGAATAGTTTTCATTCACTTTTGGGGAGACCCCTCAAGGTGAGGTTGAATAATGCTGTATGTAACTCCTCCAGTTTGAAGTCTCTCCTAAGCTGAGTAAATTCGTTTGGATATAGTACAATGCAAAAAATAAGAATGATGATGATGATAAGTGTAACTCTGCCTCACACGTCTACTGCTTGTTATCCTGAACAAGACAAACGTGGGTATCATACACAACTTTCCGTCACCTCAACAGTATAGGCTACAGTAGAGCTACCAGGTCAAAAGAGGCGTGTACTTTACAAACCGGTTGATTCAGCACATATCCAGTGCACAGTGCACCGTAAAGAATGTACCAGATAAACGAGACATTTGCTGGGTTTTCATCATGACACATACCAGGATGCACTTTTATATCATTAACCGTAGCAATGATGGCAGAGACTGAATCGAAAGGCACTCATATTTATTAATGCGTCTATCATGTTTCTCATGAGAAATTTAAACGATTTACATAACGCGAGATAAAATCATACAGGATATGTTTTCGCTTCCCAAATCTTGCTGACTCTGTTTTCTCACAAACAGTTCAATCAGCGTGATCCAAGACTGTGGTGTAATTATCTTTTAATGGGAAGTTTTAGCTGCCACATAATTTTGTCTCGAAAATTGCTTGATCTTGGAATAAATTTCTTGTGCGTTAACAGGGCTTTACAAACAAAAGCGTGAAACTTCTACATTAGATCACATGACCGATTTTCTGTGTTTGTGGTTCCGGATCACTGATCATAATTATAAAAAAATGACTTTTTAAGTTCAGGATGAGAGTAGAAATAGGTGCTGATCAGAATTCAACATTATTGCAAGTGTGATAACAAAAACTTCTGTTAACGTGTGTGCACATTACTAAATAGGATTGCAAAATCAAAAGATATCACTTGATACTCTACTTTATAAACGAGTACTTATGCCACTACTGAACATCTATAGCCTGTTTAATCTCGTCTGACAAAGATCCCTAATCTCTGTCATCTCAGTTAATGGCCAGATGTGGTCATACTGGATGATAAATTTAACTAGTAACCAGGGGGAGTCATTCTTACCTCAAAACAAAGATTTATCAAATTTTCGTAACCATGACAAAGTATTCAAGCTGTATGAACGGTCGAGTTCCCTTAGATGAAAAAAAGCCAACTATAGTAAGCCGGCACCAGTATTCAGTTTTGTAATATGTTCATTGCTAACAAGTAGGGCCATATTGCTCGTATTAAACCCGTGACGGTGAAGAGGAAGTCAGTTCTACAGTTTTTGGCATCTTTATTGTAATACTTGCAGAGAAGATCAACGAAATCTGGCCTCTCTTCCATTTTGATAATGTGACAAACTATAGAAAAAATTGTGCAGTCTATTATCTATCTTCACAGGTGATTTTAAAACTGTCCGTCATTAATTAGAAACCTGCCTCCACCTTTGCACACTCAGTATTCATAAAACGTGGGTTGGTTACATCAGAAAATTAAATATTGTGCCAATACTATCTCCATTTCCAGTCCTTCGTTTCTCTCTCCAAATATTAACCCAGGAAATTCAAGGCTCTCTCACAAGACATCTTTAATTAAACGTGTTCAGGTGCGTGATGGAGGATGGAGGTGGAGGAAGATGGAGGCAACGAATTGAGAGGCAGTGTTTTTCTATATCAAGACGAGGCTAGAGATGGGAAAGAGGAGGAAAGACTATATAAAGAAACGAGGAGGTAATCTTCCTCCATTTTAAGACAAGGATAGAGAAAGGAGAGAGGAGGAAAGACTATACCAGTAAAGTGCACTTTGTAAGCGTGTGACGAGCAAGAGAGCGTTTGTACATACGCCCATCAACATAATTTCATGTTGGTGTAAATTTTCAACATTTCTGGTGAGGTAGTTGAACATTAACAGAAGAATAACTGAGCTAAAATATTTACTTTCTCACGTTTTCTCTTTCTCACGTTATCTCTCTGATGTGCATATAGCGAGGCGCCGTAGCATTTATCAAACGCGCAATGTTCATTTCTCTGCCCCAGACTTGCCGTGTCAACGAAATGCGTCGGTAAACGTTGACTATTGATCGAATGATAAAACCCAGAAACAGTGCAATTATCCTTGCTGATTTCACCCCCTAAACATAGAAAAGACGTTCATGTAAAATTATAAGCGTAATATTCCACATTTAATTGTTAGACTGCATGGAAGAAAACATAGTATTAAAACAGAAAATCTTTTTCAATTCGATTTCATAGTGGGGCAAATCAATTGAAACCCTCGGTACATTCCCTTGGAAAGCTGAGATTCCAAGGTGTTTCTTTGGTCTCAGGAGTAAATACATAGCTAAAAGCATTTTTTTTTTCTTTATTGTATCTACTATCTGCTGTAAGAGTCTCTTCTCTATTTCACACAGCAGAAAAATTGTTAGCCTCTGAAAACCATCGCGGTCGGGCCGTGTCGTGTTGGACAGGGCCGGGTCGTGTTGGACCGCTCATTTCTCAGTTGAACGTCAACATCGCTTCCCTCGCTGCGCTCGCTCGTTCGTAGTAAAGAAATGGGAGACAGTCTTTCTCTACATTAAGACGAGGATAGGGATGGGAAAGATGGGGAAAGACTATGAAAAGAAATGGGAGGCAGTCTTTCTCTACATTAAGAGGAGAATATGGATGGGAAAGAAGAGGAAAGGCTGCATAAAGAAACTGGGATATAGTCTTTCTCCATATTGAGTCGAGAACTGAGAAGGTAAAGAAGAGGAAACACCTGGGATGTTATCTTTCTCTACATCAAGATGAGGATGGAAAGAGGAAAGAAAGGGATGAAATACATATTTAGAAATTAATCTTTCCCAGTATGAAGAAGAGAAAGGAAATGGAAAAGAGGAGAACAGAATAAATACAACAGTTGTGGGGTTGATTTCTCAACAGTAAGATGCGAAATGAATACGGAATGATAAGATAAGAAGAGATGAAGAAATTGGAAGGTTCTTATTCTCCCTGTTAAGCCCTTCATTCCTATGGCTTATACTTTATTCCATTCTTGCTACTACCAGACAGTTTTCTTGAGATTGAGAGAGCTTCCCTGTAAAGAAACAGATCATAATGCCAGACTCACCTAACTCCTCCAGTTCGAAAATCCCCCAGGCTGAACAAAATCGCCTGCATGTAGCAAGAATAAAGTGGAAAAATACAACATAAGAATGAAGGGGTTAAGATGGGTAACGAGAAAGGGGAGAAGAGAAAAGAGTAAATATGGGGTGGTGTATGGAAGAAAGTGCTTTTGGATGTAACCGTAAAAAAAAAATAAAATGGAAAATATAAAATACATAGTTGATTATCTTCGAAAAACCACTTAGTTTCTTTTTTCCCATGCAGAAACAAGACATCAATGGCAAAAAAGTCTGCATTATCTTTCGTTCATATATACTGTCATTGCGGCAATCATCTTCATCACGTGTTTCACTCTATTCAGTATTCTTTGGTACCTTTTCCATTACCATCGATATATAGCCTTGCCAGAATACATAATTAGATAGGTAGATAGAGAGGAAAATAGATATATAGATATACTGCAGATAGATAGATAGACAGATAGAGAGGTAGGACATGTGTGTGTGTGTGTGTGTGTGTGTGTGTGTGTGTGTGTGTGTGTGTGTGTGTGTGTGTGTGTGTGTGTGTGTGTGTGTGTGTGTGTGTGTGTGTGTGTGTGTGTGTGTGTGTGTGTGAGAGAGAGAGAGAGAGAGAGAGAGAGAGAGAGAGAGAGAGAGAGAGAGAGCGACAATTCCAACCCACTCAACGCTAGGGACAGAATTCGGCGTGGGGAAAAAGGCAAAGTCTTACTCTCTCTCTCTCTCTCTCTCTGGAAAATTTCCCCCTTTTCCCACGCTCGTTCGCCCGCCTGTTTATTCTTTCTCCAATACTTCGAGGGGTCCCAAACGTCCTCCTCGAGAGAAAAATGGAGAGAGAGAATGGTTACCTGAATTAGTGAGATGTAGCCAACTTTTTTTTTTTTACGGCTCTGGGCATAGAGTTCACAACTGGTTCCCGTAGGCCGAGGAGTCACATATCTCTACTGTCAACACCTTAGCACTAATACTTGCCGTTCACCTTGGATACATATTACGGTTAACTCAGGAATTGTGCAGTGGTATTAGGAGGGATTTTTTTTTTTCATCAAATGCCACTTGGTTTTGTGGAAGATCAGTAACGTGTGTTTTACCTAAAATTATAAAAGAAAACTGCGTGCGATCAAAATAGTGTCCTCTGGAACACCAGAATATATCTAACATTCTAGTGCAGCTAACACCGAGAGATTTTATTCAACTGGAAGTGCTTATTACAAACTTGGATTGTTAATGCAGGCACCATCATCCCTGTTATGGTTGGGGCAAAACTAATACTCTGTTTCAGTCAAAGCCAGAGGATTTTAATAAGCTAAGAATACGTCACAGAAGATTGAAAGGTTATCACTTCTACTAAATCATTAATCCTCTTGTGGTCTGGACTTCCCTAGTATACTATTCCAGCAAACATCAGACGATTTTATTCAACTGAGAGTGAGTCGTAAGAGCCTGAGAATGTTAAGTGTGAGAGGAAAGCAACCGATGACTTAGGTATTCACGGAGGGATCCAGCGTGTGTGGAGAATAAACCAAAGCTGCATTAAGGGCTGACAGATAAAGCAGAGAGAAGCATCGGGGTTTAGGGAGGCCCGACAAAGAGAGAGAGAGAGAGAGAGAGAGAGAGAGAGAATGAATGTGTTCCATAATTTCAGCCGAGTAGAAAATTATTAAGAAAAATTCAAAACTCATATAGTTTTGGAAAGTTGAGTTTTATGTACCATTACTTAATTTCGGTCATATAATTCCTAGGGATGTCGTCGTAAAATTCACGCAACATCTCTCTCTCTCTCTCTCTCTCTCTCTCTCTCTCTCTCTCGTTTTTCCATCTACCTCTCCATCACATCCTCTACACCTTTTTTTCTACAAGATTTGTGATATACTGCTTCTTCATATTTATTTGTTCCTACTTTCTCCAGGCCGTCAAAGGTACAGCGCTATTTGCAGATTACTGACCTGTCCCTACAGTTTTATGTACTATACTCTTTTTACTCCAACTTATTTTAAAACTGATATCTCCATCTCTAATGCTGAGTTGTAACGATAGATTTACACTAGAATACTAATCTAGTCACAAAGAACTGGTACGAGAAGACTATAGAGCCATAGCGTTATATTTCGCTGCCACTCAGCTACGTGAAATAAGCAGGGAAGAGACAGAAATCTGGGCAAGGGTATGGTAAATTGGATATAATATTTAATGCAACCCAAATAGTCTCAAGTGTTTCTCACTGCTGGATCATGTTTCCTCTGAAGTATACGTTTCTTTCTGCTTTTTCAGTTTTACATTCGATAAAATGTTTTTTTTTTTTTTTTTTTTTTTTTAATGAAGCTACCTTATTTCATTAATAGAAATTACTTTCATATTTCGCAAGGTGGATAGTATTTCAATTCTTTCCATCTCCACCAATTTCTCAGTTCCTACAAAACAAACACGGAACCAAACTAAATTATAGAATGCAGGAATACTTGTGGAGTTAGCAAGCATTTCACCCAGTTCTATTAATTAATGCTTACTATCTATCTATTTCACACTAAATATTCACACACACGCATAATATTAGAATGAATGATTACCTGCTACGTCATTATAGCTGTTCCGGCCATTAATCTTGCCAGTGTATGGGACGTTAATGATTACAGATTAAATAACATTGTAATTAATTTTGCTTAAACGCTGACAGACTCAAGTGGCGTGACTAATTATAATATAGGGCACAGGAATGGAGAGGCCAGAGGGAGGTAAACCAGAGGAATATCAGCAGTGATGTTTGAGTCGAAATGCAAATCACTAGATCGTGGGTCTCTCTCTCTCTCTCTCTCTCTCTCTCTATCTATCTATCTATCTATCTATCTCTCTCTCTCTCTCTCTTGAATTACAGTTGTTTCGTACCCGTGTCATTTCGTATTAAGACTACGCCTATTCGTACCAGTGCCATTTCGTACGCAAGTTACTTCATAACCAGGTCATTCCATACTGCCACATAACAGTTTTTCATTTTTTCTTGCAGGAAACACTGTGCTAATAACTAGAGAGATATCGATAAGTGTTTTATGTGTAAATTGAAGCAACATTCCACAGGGAGAAAATCGTTTATTGGCATCTAAAAATTTAATTATTCCTAAATCATAATTATATGAACATTTAGTCAAATTATAATAATAAAACTCACAGTGTGGTATATATATATATATATATATATATATATATATATATATATATATATATATATATTCTCTATGGTCATATAACCGTCCACTTGTGATTTATATAGTCTTGTCCGCTTCGTAAAGGTCCCAGATTCTGAAGATCTTCCCTGCATTGTTCGATTCCCCCCCCCCCCGAACTCTAGCAAGCTAGTAAAAAATACGAACATATCAGGCCCAATCTCTAGGGTGAATTGTGCCCAATGTAAAAAAGAAAAAAAAGAAAAAGAAAAGAAAGAATTTAGCGTTATTTACGAGGTATATTTCAGTTTGCACACCTTCAAATGGATTAACTTACAGAAAAAGCTTTACATACAGAGGAAATAAATGTTAACAGACAACGAAGTTACGTCACAGGCTGAGGTAACAATGTCATTTCTGGTTTAAGATTCAGTAAGAAACATCTCAGTAAAGAAATGAAGCTGATATCAAATAACACAAGTACAAAACAACATGGTTATGAAACGGCATGTTACGAAACAACCCTCTACCTTCCCCCCTCCACCTCTGCTCTCTCTCTCTCTCTCTCTCTCTCTCCCTCTCTCCAATGAAATGGTCACTGGAGATATGTAGTTGCTAGTGACGGTCATAATGGGCCTAGTTTTTTCTTTAAAAGTTAACCTTTCTATTCGGTGATGTTTTACAGATATTTTCCTGCTGCCTCAAGACAATTTAATTAAGCTGTGGGGAGACGTTTTACACTGTAGGGGTAAGTGAAGACTATAACTTTGTCAGATCGAAAAGCGTCTCTAGCGCTGAATAAAATGGTCTGGAGATAACAAGGATGAAAGCAAAAGGACTTCATAGGGTTGGAGGGGTTCAGAAACATGCAGTAATTATATGTTTATTTTTGCGAAAGTGAAGGCGAAAATTATTACGCAAAAAAAAAAAAAAAAAGAGGAGGGGGGAAAGATATCAACTTTTTAAATCCAGAGTCATATATTACACTTTATTCCAGCTACTTTTTAACGTATTAATTCTATTTAGGAAATATTTGTCGAACTGAGGGAGTTAGGTATAGCCTACACTATGCTTTTTATTACCTGAGCTTCTTCCAAGGTTGACTAAAATCGTTTGGTGGAGTCCTGACTGAAATGAAAAATGCGTCAATGGACTGAAGCGAAAAAAAAAGTAAAATCTGTTAGCATGGAATACTCGTGTTTATGAAATTATTCTTGGACAATGAAGCTTATCAAACTGTCTATCAGCTCGCTATTAAAGATAACGAAATTATCAGCACTTCTTTTAAATATCACCAGGAATATGATTACCTTCCATTACCTTTAATAGCTGCCAATTAATGCGAGTCTCATAGAGGTGAATAGGATGTAATTACATAGACTAACTCAATAAACTATAAAGGGTGTCTGGTCGCACGGTCCGAACCAGATAATAAAATTTCATCATTTTAGTCTTCACTTTTTTTTTTTCCTATTTTCTTGTCATGTATTTTCGTCCTCATTACTTTCCAGACTCTTTCATCTCTTTCCCTCATACCCCTTTCACTACGAGAATTCCCAGCCAGGTTTTTTTCATCACGAATCGCAATAAATAAGTAAATATATAAATAATATTAATAAAACAGGGGACAAAGTAAACGTCTGGTTAATATTTCTCGTTTTATTATTGCTACCTCCAGCCAACCATAATTTATGGGAGGTTTCTTACCATGAAGAAGAAATCGGGCTGAACAGGATAATCATGAAAGTTTCAAACCCTTTAGTTCATACATGTATCCCCGTAATATATATACATTATAGGGTTGAGGGAACGAAAAAAAAATATTTTACACCCACACCCACCCACCCACTCACACACACACACACACACACACACACACACACACACACACACTGTATATATATATATTACCTACTTCAGTCTCCCTCATTCTTTATTGCATTTAGTTTTAATACACTCAGTACATTGGTTTCTTATTTTAGGTTATTCTGTCTACCTCTAGGGAATGTTATTCAGCTAAGGAAGATAACTGTCTGGAATTTCTTTCATAACGTATCAAAAGACGTTTTTGGACGGAGCGGGTTAATACACTCAGCCCAATTCTTTTCGACTTTAAATTTTCAGTTTGTTCGCTCACCTCTTTTACTGACCTTCTAGGCTTCATCAATTACTGAACTTTACCGCAACCCAGATTTTACTGATCTCGGTGAACATATTCAGGCCGTGATTTTTTTAACCACTTATTCTAACGCCCTATTCAGCTTGTCCTCATTCTCTATTCATGGTCCCTGTATTGCCTTCCTGGTATAAACGTCACTCAGCCATAGTGCAGAACTTCTGCCTATCAGAGTTCTTTCATTCCCCGAACTGCATCTCTCTGGAACTCGCTTCCCCACAGTTGTTTCCCTCCAAACTTCAACCAACAGCTGTTCAAGTCTAACTGTTACAGATATTTCACGAATGGAGGACACCAGTAATGTAGTGTATGGATTATTTTTTTTTATTCATTTGTTTTTCCTTCCTCTGTTCTATTATTTAAAAAAAAACTAAATTCCTCCTACAGTTATTTTCTTTCATTCCATACTCTTGTTGTTATGGTGCGATTCTCCTTCAGTTTCCTTCCTACTCTTGCTTCAGCTTGTCTCTCAGTGCGTCCACTAGTTATATATACCTCACCTATTCACCATCTGCTACAGTCAGTTCTTTCCTTTCTTAATCCTATTACATTTAGTTGAAATCTCTCTCGTCTCTTTTCCTAAGTCTTTTTCAACGAATTCACTCACCGCTTACAATAGTTCCCCTTCAACTCTCTCTCTCTCTCTCTCTCTCTCTCTAAATACACAGAGAGAAGGGGTTGGAGACGCCCAGACAAATTGTTAGGTGGTCATCATGAAAAATTTTGAGCATTAACTTGACTTACCAGTAGCAATAACAGTAGTGAATGCCATTTAAAAAAAAAAAAGGAAAGGGGCAGGTTATCCTGAAGTGTAATCTGCTAAGCTCTAATATTTGTCAAGGTATTCATGAACAAAGTGCCAGTATGCTGAGAAAGGTAATTCTTTTAAAAACACTGCCTTACAAACTTGAGTGACAAAAAGAAAAAGCAGCTATTGAAATCGTCTTGAATTCATGTAGACTACAGTACCTAAATATCCTAACCACAATTATTTTTTCTTAATTCATTGGCCGAGACGTATAAAAATATCTATGGGTCCGAGTCTGATAGATTTGGCTTTCTGTGTCAAACAATTTATTCAGAGTAGTAAGAATAATGAGGCAGGACCCAACTAATCAATGTTCTGTGAACGGAATTCCCAATTGATTTAAAGAGCACCTGTTGTTGCTGTCGATTCGGGAACACGTTTTGGAGTAAATGTGGTCTCCCTATGATTGGGACCATCTGCAATTACAGATCTAATATCGAAATTTATGTGGAAAAATTTGCGTATTATGTGTAAGATGCAATAGAAGAGGCAAGAGTTGTTATAAAATGTTGAGAAGAATTTCGTTTCAATAATGATTTGTTTAAATTCTTCACTCAGTAATAAAATATTTAAGAACGCAGCTGGTGGCTCAACAACCACATCCAAGTATTTATTTACGTTGACATTTTCGTGATCTTCCAAGTCATTTTAATTTTACAAAATCATATTGCCGTGAAGAGTGCCTGTAAATAATTGCTATGGATTGTCCTCCTTAACGCGGTGGAGATATTTGTCATTTTGCGGCTTAGTCTCTTGTATTAGATGAAATAATAAACAGATTTACCGCTCTACATTTTTTCCATGACACATCATCATCATCATCATCATCATCATCACCATCACCATGATCATTTTTATTATTACTATTAACATTATTATTATTATTATTATTATTATTGTTATTGTTGTTATTGTTGTTAATTGTGGCGAGTACCATGCTTTCAGAGGTGTTAATTTCTTGCTACAGCTCAGCATTGATGTTGGAGAGATGGCAGTTTTAGACGTTAAAGTAGAGAGTATAGTACCCTGATCACTTTTAATCTGGCACTGTTCTTTGTAGCACTCTCTGAAATGCCGTGGTGCCTCAGACCTCATTTTCTGTGAGGGTCCTAAAGCTTTCTTGAATCGATTTGACAAGGGCCCAGAGGCGGAATAGTTAATATTTTTTCTCTGCTACTCGGTTAGCTTCTTCTCCCTCCACATTTCTTTATTTTATCTTACCTCGTCTGTAACATTACCGGTATCTTCTTTCAAATAATACAGTTACTATATATATAACGGGCTCCATTCATTAGACCATGCTGTTTTCAGCAATGGGCAGTCAGAAACATCAAATATATGCTAAACAGGTGAAATACAGTTGGAGTCCAAAGTTCGTCTATTTTTCTACTGTCTATTATTCCACTACGACTGTCACTTTCCTTCGAGACGCATCATATCAAAGAAAGGTATCTTGGATCGGAGAAACAACACAAGCCTCTCTTACATTAGCAATAATTGTTAGCAGAGGAAAGTGAGAATTAGAGGAGGTGAAATAGTCCGTGAAACTTTGGTCGCTACCTATACACGGAAAACATGCATAGAAACAATGTCATGTCTCGTACAGAAAAGCGTTTTGCGATAAGTAAGTACAATGAATTTTGAAATGACGGATAAAATCGTATCGCCTTAACCATCAAAGGGCAGAGTTTTCCCTCACCTGAATAAAAGTGTTTGACGATCGCCGAAATAACATACTTACCCGGGTATCAGATTTCTAAATGTTTAACCATCGTAAACATGGAAGATGCCTTTGATTATATGCATATTATTCACGTAATGGTAAAAATCAGGCTTTCTAAATGGAAGGTGCTTTTGTTTATGCTCGTATGATTTACATATTACTAGAGTTCAGGCAAAGTGAAGGAGGAAAAGGGATGGAAGAAATAAAAACTGATAAAAATGACGAAGGAATGGGGACAGAAATAAAACAGACGGTGTACGAGTAAAAGAGACGCCAAAGAAGGTTCTTGAGGAGAATATGTAGGAAGGAGTTACGGAATAGATGACTGAAAGCGAAGATGTTCTATTTGTAAGAGAATGAAGGACAGAAAACAGCCTCCTATGATTCATTTATGATTAAAAACATATGCACCAACCTCAGGTCCGAAAATCGCCGTAAATAATTAGATTTTAATGATATTTCTAGAGGTGGTAAGAACAGGGAGATACTGTAGAAAAATGAAAGGATAATTTAGCACGCTCTCCTTACCATTTATAGTGTGGGTAAATCAGTTCCTTATGATGATGATGGTGATGATGATGATGACGATGATGATATTTCCTTAAGTCATACTGGTTTTTGCCATATCATTCGCTATTCCAGGATATCATACATTTATCTCACCTTAGATATTTTCTTCCATTCTATCTTAATTACAATTTCTACACGTCTGGCGTCTCGGTGTTATCATGAAGCCCCCCGCCTGGCTACGGGATAATAGGACGATTCAGTAATTACCGTCTCCTCTGGGGATGGCATGATTATAACTCAGAAAAGATTATATCGCTGCAGGTACGTGAGGTCTGGCAGATTAGTGTTATACGTTTTCGATATTACTGCAGTGAAGGTCTGCAGTATGCAATTAAGATAAGATCACTGGTACTTCCTCCTACCGTAAGATAAGGATCAGATGACCCATATTTACAATAAGACTCAGAGGACGAATATTCTTCATTCTTGCTACCGTAACCATATAAATTACTTAAGTGCATAAAAGTACATAGTAGAGAATATTTGGAGCTTTATAATAAGAAAATATGCATAAGTCTACACACGACCAATAAACAATGTGAATCACGTGAAAAAAAAAAAAAAAAAGTATGTAGCCATAAGCACCATATGTTGAACCATTTTTTGGCGAATCTAAATACTGGGTGGATGTCTGCTGCGACATAAGTGGATCATGGAACAATATACTCAATAAAATTTATTCGTTCATTCATTTTAGTAAGCTGAATAATTTCTGTGGCATGGGCGTGGAACGTTGTTTACCCATTAATTACGCAAGCACCATCCCTGAAGTAGTAATCGTTATGGTAACAAACTTTACGTTTCACAGAATGGCCGGAATAACAAAATTGGACATGTACAAAAGTCAGTTTCATTTTCTTTTTACCGCCAATAAAATGATCAGTCGTTTTCTGGCATCATATACGGTACTTATATATACACGCCCTATCTATCTATTTATCTATCTATCTGTATACGGCATATCTATCTATCTATCTATCTATCTGTCTATATATCATGCCATCATCCAATCCTACGTTGCCCCATGAGAAGCGTAGGAGCCCGGGTCTAGGCAAGTTGGTCCTGACATTTAAGATGAGAGTGACCAGCCTCACTCATCCCTGAGTGGCATTACCTGGGTAATAAACCCCAACCATCCCTTGGATATAAACCTTCACAGCCTCAATCTTACTGGAGCGCCGTAATTACCCACTAAACCACCATGCGCCAAAATTTGGTTATACGGTTACCACCCAGCGTAGTAAATGGTTTCCTGGTGTACAGGAAACCATTTGGCTTGTCACTCAGTGTAGAGTCACCCACAGGCAGAAGGAAGAGGAAAGAATGAAGGAAAGAAAGACAGAAGAGGGAGCGCAGAGTCATCCAGAGGCAGAAGGACGAGGAAATAATGAAGGAAAGAAAAACAGGAGAGGATGAAAGAAAAGAAGGATGGAGGCGAGGAAAGGGCAGATACCTGAGAGCAGCACTACATCAAGTGATTGGATGGTGAGTGTCCCCACCTAACACACACACACATATAAATTATAAATAATTAAAAAAATAATTAAATAAATAAATATATATATATATATATATATATATATATATATATATATATATATATATATATATATATATATATATATATATATATAAAGAGAGAGAGAGAGAGAGAGAGAGAGAGAGAGAGAGAGAGAGAGAGAGAGAGAGAGAGAGAGAGAGAGAGAGAGAGAGAGAGGTTTATGGGTAAGGCGGAGGCTGCCATTCGCTATTTGCTGGAATCCAAATAATCCTTGACAACACCTCTGACGGCTGCCTCAAGCACTTCACTCACGGGGGGATGGGTTGGGCGGGGAATAAACATAAAGAGAGAGAGAGAGAGAGAGAGAGAGAGAGAGAGAGAGAGAGAGAGAGAGAGAGAGATTACTAGAAGTAGTGCTCCAAAAGGTATTACGATCCAAATAGAAGAGACAAGAAGGGTGAAGTTGCCAGATACATGATTCTTCTTCAACAGTGTGAGAAAAGTGTTGTAAAGAAAAAGGCTCTCCCCTACCCACCTCTCCCATCCGGAATGTGAGCAAGGAAAAGATTATATACTGTACCTAACCCGGGGGAATAAGGCTTGGGTAGGAAATTTTAAAGAATAGGAGGAAACATTCATTGTGCCACAAGAGAGAGAGAGAGAGAGAGAGAGAGAGAGAGAGAGAGAGAGAGAGAGAGAGAGAGAGAGAGAGAGAGAGAGAGTAGCGTACTGTTTCAACGATCTACCAGAAATGTATTTTTCCTCGTGCTTTTCTCCTCTTTTTCTCAAAACTCTGGACACAACAATATATAGCAGTGGAACAATTTAAGACACAGCTTGAGCCTTCAGCTAATGAGTTGCACGAGGCGGTCACAGCTGCATTAACGTGAGTCCAGAGTCGTTCGTTCGTATAAAGATTCCCTGCACCTCTAGTGCAAGCCGGGCCATACATTAGCCCGGTCAGTGGGGTATAGGCTGGTTAAAAAACAGTAAGGGGGGGAGGACAGGACCTGGGGATTGCCCAGCACACACGTCCTGTCTCCTGGCTGGCTTTGTGGTGTGTGTGAGTCCAGAGTCAAGGAGAGACAGACAATGATAAAAGAGACAGTGAACTCGGTGCTGGTGATGACGGAGATGGTGAGTATTGTAATGGTAAAGCTATACTGTAGAAATGTCTGCGAATATCTTATATATTGTCAATTATTTTTTGTTCAGGGTAGCTGCACACACTTCTTATGTTTCATTATTGCTGAGAGACGTTTCAGAACTCCTTTTCCATCAACAGGCTATTGTTAAAGCTGGGGAAAGGGGCTTAGTATACAGAGTGACTGAGAATAGGACGCCATTATTGTGTCAGTAGCCATTCTCCTTTACTCAGGGTCAGTTTTTTCTCAAAGACATCTGTAGAAGAGGAGTTTACTGGGAATATTATTTTTCGAAATTAAGAGGTCAGTAGCAAAGTTTACTAGGAATCTTATACTCAAAATTACACCAAAACATAAGTAAACACTGTCAGCGTGTTCGTATACTCCTGTACAAAAATCCGTAACGACAAAAATACAGAGATTAATTGAAAGTAGCCACCAATGTCTTTGACTTCTCTCCTCCAGGCATGACATGGACCACTTTATCAGCTGAAGTCATGGCCAGTCGTGTCGCGAGAAGAAAGTGGCCCAGAGTACAGTGCATCGTCCCCTTCAACAAAATATCATTATTTCCTTTCATCTTAAAAGTCAGTAATCAATAAATAAATATGTACTGATGAAGTGAATTTAACTGCATTTGATTATGATACCGCTCTACTGTTTGAAATATTTTGTATGTGAGTTTGCGTTTTTGTTTGTGTTTTCCCCATTTTTTAAATCTATATCCATCATTCCTGCAGCCAGCAATCTTTCAGAAAGCTTTCAGTAATATTTCGTAGAGAAGAAATTACGCGACAGGTGAAGGGTGGCGGAAAGGAAGAATCAAGGAAGATACAGCTTAGGAGGAGCGAAACTTCATCGCTTAGGAATGGGAATGATGAAGAAAGAAGCCATGTCAGGCGAGTTCAAAAGCCAGTGTAGCCGAGTGGTAAAAATAGCAGCTCCATAAAAAGGAAAGTAGTTTCATTAGCGTCCCTGGTGCTGCCTCGCTACAGCTTCCTCCTGAGGTCAACGCCTTCTGATTTATATGCGTCCTGGCGCCAGTTCCCGGATAAAACTCCAATTTAATGAACAACGACAAAATAAATTTCCATTTTTTTTTTTGCTCTCGAGAATTTATTATATTGTACCTGTGAGGGCGTAGCCCGGAGGGCATGGTAACTGTGTGTGTGTGTGTGTGTGTGTGTGTGTGTGTGTGTGTGTGTGTGTGTGTGTGTGTGAAGAACATTACAGTACAAGTTTCACTTATGATTTACACTTTGTCTTTTTTTCTTTTTACAGTTTTCCTCGTCGCTCAGGTCGACTTAACAGGCATGTTTCCATATGCAGCAATTTCTTCATTTAATATTTCTAGCTTTACTAGAAGATGGTAATGTCCACTCACTTTCCCTTAATCCTTTCAGTTCATGACGACACTGAAATAAATAAATATGTAGAAGTAGGTGGCATTCTGTGTCTTGTCGGTGAGATAATTTACTCGGTTGTCAAGTAGTTTAAATGGAAAGTGGTATCAACAGTCTTTGAATAATTACACAAAAGAAATAGGGTGCATCTTGAACACCAGTATTCTCCCTGAAGATCATTTCCAAAACCCAAATCGCATTCATGTATATTATTTCTTCGCATTAATGATAGCTGCTTGCCTCGTTTAAATCATGAGCTTTTTTCACTGTGTATGGACACCGACAGTCATATAAAGCCTTGTATGCTACTTTTACCTGAAGAAATATACCGTGTCATCATTTTTCCCTTTCTTCTAAATACTGAACAGAAATTTTATGGAAGATAATTGAAACATCTTGTAGTGGAAACGAGAATGAATGATGTATCTAATCTCACCCAATCAGAGTCTCTTCATAGTTAAGTAATATCTTCCAGTAACAGCAAGAATAAACTAGTACTAAATACGTTAATGGAGAGAAGTGGTTAATGGATGGGACGTACTGTCCTTGCCACCACCACAGTTTTTCCAAGAAGCTCTAACACGACACACTAAGGGGTGAAGGGAGAGCCTTTAGTTTAGCCGTAATGGATTCCGCAGGACAGTCACAAGGTGTTGCTGTCAGGTGGGATAGTGTTGGGTCTTGTCGCCTCAATTTGTAGTGGAGACAGAGGGAGGAGGAACAAAGGAGGAGTGGAGGGAAGAGGTGTAGGGAAAAGCGAGGTGGAATAGTGTGATGGTCAGAGTGACGAGGAAGTAGGAAGGGAAACGAAAACTAAAAGGAAGGTTCAGGCAAAGAGGAAGATGATGGAGAAGGGTAAACGAGGAGTAGAGGGAAGGGGAGGTACAGAGAGGTGGTTTGAGTAAAGAGGAAGAGGAGGGAGGAGGGAAAAAGAGGAAGGCAAAATATATAAAGAGATTGTTAAAGTGAAGAGGAAGAGGGAGTGGGAAAAGGGAAAGAGAGGAACAGAGGGAAGAAACATTGTTGCCACAATTTGTTGCGGAGGCAGAGAGAGGAGGAGGGGGAAAGATAAAGAGAGGAATATACAGAAACTGTGAAAGAGTCGAGAAGAGGAGGAGGGAAAAATAAAGTAGTCAAAGAAAGGCGAGGAATTGGGGAATGATAAGAATGAAGAGGAGCAGGAGGGAGAAAGAAAAAACCGGGGAGGAAACACAAGGTATAGTGAGGAGGAGGAGGGAAGTAGGAATGAGAGGAGCAGAAAGAAGAGGAGGAGGGAGGAGTTATATGGAAGATATAATGGTGAAGAGGAAGACTGAGATGTAGGGATAGAGATGTGAAGAGAGAGAGACGTAGGGAAGAGAAATAAGAACCGGAATGTATGGGAAGTTGAGAGGAGGGACCAGGAGAAGGGTAGAAGGAATTGGAGTGGAGGGGGGGGGGAGAAGGTATATGGAGGCGGTCAGTATGAAATGGAGGAAGTGGAAGGGAGAGGAAGTGTGTAACAGAGACAACAGGAAAAGGGAGAAAGGGAGAGTGACGAGGAAGGATGGGATACAGTGGGAGGGGATGAAACACACTGAAAGGACTGAAATGCAGAACTGATAACGACAGGAGCTGAATGAACTCTCACCTTTCCAGTAGCCAGCTCATTATGTAGTACTTCATGTGTCAAGTTTTGGGTGACAGCAAGTGAATATGATCATGGAAACTCACTCTGCCTACACACACAGTGGTGGGGAGTGGGGGCTGTTGGGCGTGAAATGATGGGAATACTTGGGAAAAAGAAATAAGACTTTAAAAATTTATTTTAAGACGTACACGACCTAAGATAATGATGCTGCAGCTGCTGCTGCTGATGAAAACGACGATGAAGTTGGTGAAGACGATGGATAATCTAACTTTGCTCAGCATGATATCCTTGTAACAGAAAAACTTCTACTCGCCTAGTTTATTTTTTTCCCCTCCAAAACTATATACCTCTAAAACGAATGTCTTCCACACATTTATCTTTGTCACTACATTTTCCAATCTACTGCACCACAACTTCGCTCCCCTCCTCCCCAGCCTCCATTTGTATATTAAGGAAAGTTCCCGAGGTAACCACGAGGGAGCAGGGGGGGGGGAAAAGACACATTTTTCTTGCTAGTACACGGGGTCGAGGCACTAACAGTGAAAGTGGTGGTGGGAAATTTTACACCATCATCTTTTTCGTGTTATTCTTGCCAGCTTTCTCCAGGCAGTTTTATTAGAGTTCATAAGGGACTTCTGGAGATGGATGGAGTTAGATATCGCCTTCACCAACCCTTTTACTGATATTCCTTTTTTTTTTTTCTTCATCTTCGTCTTCGTCTTTGGTTTCTTCTTCTCCTTCTTCTAATCCTTTTATTATGACAACGTCTAGGCGCTATGAATGAAAAGGAAATGGTGGGAAAACATTACCCTTTCAACACGGTCAAAACTTCTATTACTGATTCTTCCAACCTCTAGCTATATTTTCTATTTGGTCACTGCTTAACATTCTGTGTACAATTTATATTTTATTTTATTCTTATCTCCGTGCAGTTTCATGTAGCTTATGGAAGACCGTGGAAATGCTGGAGACAAATTTCAATAAGCTTTCCACCACTCTGGTACTCTCCAAGGTTAAGTGAAATCAAATGGTATAATTCTTTTACCTTAACGTGGCCAAATTTTTTGTCCTTCTGGAGATTATTTCACGTAGTTCAGTGGCAAAAAAGATCAATACCGTGGCTCTACCTCCTTTCCATTGCATTTCTTCGTTACAAACATCATATTCTAGTGTTAATATACTGTTAAAAATCAGCATTTAAGACGAAGAGATGGCAACTTAAGGCAAGTTAAACTAAAAGGAGTAATGTGATTGGAATGATATATATATATATGAAAGAAAAGCATTTGGGGGCCGAATGCTAATCGTCCGCCAGAATATGTTGTTGGCCAACTCCAAGATTTTGGCCATATCTTGATACCCTGGAGGTTTCATGTTGATAACTCAAGCCGTTCTTGAGATATAATGGTGCTAAAGCGGGTGAAAAAAGCTAGTTGACCTTTGGCGGCCATTTTAGTGACCTTGACCTTGGCGCTGAGTGCCCATTTTCGAAATTAGTCAATATCGTGATACCCTGAAGGTTTCATGTTGATAGTTCAAACCGTTCATGAAATATAATGGGAACACACACACACACACACACACACACACACACACACACACACACACACACACACACACACACACACAGCTCGCTGGTGCAGTGGTAACGCTCTCGCTTGCCAACTGGTGGACGGGAGTTCGCGCCTCGCTCAGGTTGCGAAAAGTTTCACTGACGAAGTGGGTGGTTACTGTCCCCCTTGAGCAAGGGGACAGGTGTGTGCGTGTGTGAAGGTCACAGCCTTGCCCTTAGATCGGACTATATGAGCACTCAGCTCCCTTCCAGGAGGGTAAAAAGCTGACGATCACGTCCATCAAGTGATCCTGACCGACCCGGTGAATTACACACACACACACACACACACACACACACACACACACACACACACACAGGCGGACAAAAACATTATCGCACTGCTTTGTAATGACGGGCGAGAATAATCAAAGGAGAACAGGGGTTATAGGTGACATGAGAAGATATGCAGGAGGATGTGAAGTTATCTGGCTGGCAGCGGTGTTAACCCTAACAGGACTGAATTCTACGTGACATAGGGTGACATAGGAGGACTCGTAACACCTTTTGGTTACCGAGTTACTATGGAGAGTTCATGTTTATGTTCTATATGTTATTAATGCATTTCTGTTATCGAAGTCGTTTTCTTCAGTAACGGAGAAAAGTACAAAAAAAGATTAACAGACAAAATAAATCACTAAAGAAGAGGGCTAAGAAGTCTCCGAAACTATAATTACGGCCTTGAATTCGGATGCTGTCATTTTTCGTAAATTCTTTTTGGTACCAGACGATTATATTCAACTTAAAAAAGACCTCTCGCATTGAAAGAGGTTTATTAAAGCTGTATGTGGCTCTTCCAGTTCGAAATGTCTATCCCGAGCTGGATTAAATTATAAGGATATGAAAAACAAACAAACGAAAGGAAAACACAAAGAGAGAAAACATCCCTTGCTCATGGGTTACCGCCTCAGTCCAGTGCCCTCTTTTGCATTTTACTCCATCCTTGCCACCGTCAGACGTCTTTATTCACGCTACTCGCTAAGAAGGAAGTGAAGATGTCAAAATGTATATCTTTTGTAAACAGATTTCCCCGAGTATTAATGGGTCAGTGAGAGGGTTTACTTCATGACGAATCGCTTGTATGAATTCTTTCGGATATTCACATTAACGTAGAGTGACACCTTGCAAACTTTAAATGAAGAGATACTGCTGCAAGGAAACAATATAACAAGTGCCACATGAAGTCCACATAAATCCTGCCTTCGAGCAGCAGTGTAAAGAAGTACAGAATGTCATTCGACTCACAGGTACATTTATTTTTTCGCACACATCTTCACTCAAGGTGCCTTCTTGTGCCTTGTATGTGAGATATAACTTACATTTCTCTACTCTTGGTCCGCTCTGTTCTTGCAGAATATTTCTCCTAATCATATTTTCCGCACCTTCACCGCCACCCCTGAGGCAGCCCTACTAACCGAGACTCCTCACATACAACTAACAAGCTGTTTATAACACTATGGATCGTGTTCTCGTTGTCTGGGGGTTCGTCCTTGCTCCCGTTGCACACTGCATCGTTTCTCGTGCCACACATTAATTTTCTTCTGTATGTTTTTAAAAACATCCTGATACTGCATAATCTGCATGTGATAGCCTACTAGAGAATACCAGTACTAATGTGCCATGTCCAGAAATAACCTGGTAAGGAGGAGACTGAAAGCTCCCTTAACCGACGAGAATGTAGCTCCATTTCCTCTTGCTCTTCCTAAGTCCAGATCAAGCTGATTCACGTAGCCAGGTTCCTTTATTTTCCTTCATTTCTATGCCTGTGTTTCAATCATTTACAATGAGAGCTGCTCGAGCTGAGTGAATCTTGTGGCTGTAGCAGGGAAATAAAATCATCATGGAATCACTTCTTCAGGAAATTATGCAAAATAGAAAAGGTATACAGCAAACGGTAAGCTATTTCACACTATGATATATTTAAATATACAGTTCCAACAACAGGGCTTTCAGTTAGATGAATTCATCATACTATTTCACCAAGTTCTAGGACGCGTCCACACCAAATGCTTGCTGGCGCGGATAGGTGAAGGTGGGAATTTGTATCACTGTAACTCATACAAATGTCCCCATTGGGTGTCTCCATCAACACTTTCATTTCGATGTAGTTATTAGTACTTCCACCCGAGGACGCCTTTTTCTCTTTACACCTGGTCTACCTTGTGCTGATTTTATTTATTTATTTATTTAGTGGACGACTTTTACCCATTCAAACGATTTTAGTCGGTTTAACGAGACACCGTGTACTGGAGGGGTCAAAGAAGACTATATCTAGGCCCTCCAGATCTGAAACTCTCTCCTAACCTAAAAATAATTTCAGATGGTTGCCAAAAAAAAACAAAAAAAATTAAAAGACAGAGAGACATAAAGAAAAAAAAATCACTAAAGTGGAGTGACTAATAAAGAATGTTGCCAATCCTTTCACTGCACGGATTTAAGATCGTTTGAGGGTAGCAAGAAAAACACAAAAATGACACTATCAGACTAAAAGGGTTAACCTCATCTGTTCGATTATCTGCTTTATTGATTATTTTTCCTGCTGCCTCTTGCTAATTTCATTCATCTCGTGGGAAACCTGTTGTAGCGAGGATATAGATGAAGGCTATAAGTAATCTCTCCAGGTCCAAAATTCTCTCTTAAGCTGAATATAATCGTCTGGAGAGAGAATAAAAAGAAAAGTGCGTCATCGGGTTGAAGGAAAGTTCTCATGGGTGCTATTCCTGATCCAAGACTGTTTTCCTTACCTTGAATCGAACTGAAAATGTTGGTGTAAACATTTTCAAACCCATCTGCTATAAAGGATCTCCCTTTATAAAGCTGAACGAAATTATTTGCAGAGTCATCTGACTGGAAATGCAGTAGCAAGAGCAAAACTGAAAAAGTCATCGTCAAAATGAAGTTCTTATCCTAATGCTACGTACTTTAATATAAGAATTATCCTATGACGTAAAAACTACATTAAACAGGTAGGATTTCTCCCTCCTGTGGAGAGGAAAGGAACAAACAGAATGATGATGATGATGATGATTTGCCTTGGCTTAACCGTTTTTGTCTGGTGACGAGTTTTTGTAATTCATTCTCTCTGCCGCCATATGATATTTCATTTATGATAGCCCAGGTAGAGAAATTTATTTTAATCTGAAGTCAAAGAAAAAAATGAAGACAGGAAAAAGAAAGAAAATACATGAAAAAATATGGACAATGCAAAATCCAAAACCAAGAAGAGGATATATTACTGAATCTGTTTAGTTTATACGGTTGTCACTTCCTCCTTAGCCTTTTTCATTCTTTTTCTGTGCCTGCCCTCCTCTCTTCCTATTTCTCCCATCCTTCCTGTCACTTCTTATTGCTTTTCTTTACTTTACAGGCTGCTTTACATTGAGTGACAAGCCAAATAGTTTCCTGTAAGCCAAGAAACTATTTACAACGCTGGGTAGTAACCATATAACCAAACCATACGTGCTCCCAACGTGTCAACAAGTGGGTTTCTGGAGGGTTAGTGCCCCTCTTCGTAAAACAGATAAAGTCAAATGGCCACCCCATACGGAATTATGGCGTCTGGCAATAGATAGATAGACTCTACAGTTTACTCCTTCCTCAGTAGGATATTGTGAGAAAATAAGACCGTATTTGTCATGATAGGGCGCACAAAACAGTACAAGAAAATAATGAGAAAAAAATCAGAGACAATGCTATGGAGAGAGAGAGAGAGAGAGAGAGAGAGAGAGAGAGAGAGAGAGAGAGAGAGAGAGTGGGGACATGCTTGAAAAAAGGTCTGGAAGAACTAGGAGGGAATTAGAATGGGGAAGCTATAAAGGAGGAAGTCAAACGAATACAAGAGCGTGAATTGAAAGAACGAATTATCTGGGAGGCGGAATTTTAGACTGAAGTGAATGGGAGCACCTGGAATCTGAGAATAAAATTTGGCGGAAGGGAGGGGATTGAATGGGAAGAGGCAAAACTGAGAGAGAGAGAGAGAGAGAGAGAGAGAGAGAGAGAGAGGGGGGGAGAAGAGAAACACGAGACCCAGAACAACGAAGGGGCAGGTGAAAATATAGACGAGTGAAGTCAATTGTATACACGTGCAGAAAAGTGCCAGGAGTAAAGTTCAACACCTGGCTGCACCCATTCTTTAAAGTTGTTTTTATTTTTTCCTCTGTGCTTCAGTGAGCTAGCCAAATGTTTTCAAGCCATTCATGCGAGTACGGTGAGGGGAAATATTTATATGAGATCTGAATATCTATATTTGCCCCTTTTCTTGACGATGGGTCTTCTTTATGTTGCTTACACGCGTTTATACAAACAGATATAATGAAGAAAGGATAGGGAAGGGTAGAGTGATGTACGGTATACCTGAGAAGATTAAGGAATATTTTGTCAATCCCCTCCATTTCAGAGAGCCTCTTTCGGGCTGTACAAATTGTTTGGTGGCATAAAGAAAAACCTGGTCGTAGTAAAAGAGTATGAGAAGAGATTTATTGGAAAACGCAGCAGTGGTTAAAATGAGACTAGAGTTGGTTGAAGCTTAGTTTATGAAATAGAAAATAGGGATAGCGGCCTTGTGAGACCTGAATGTATCAAGTACAGTACCTATATTATTCTGTAATTATTTAGGCTAACGCCAAACGATATATTCCCACAGATAGACTCACCAACACCTCAGATGATTAAGTCAATCATTGCAGTTAATTCAAACAGAGATGAGAAAGAAATGAACATTAATATATGAATGAACTAACAGCCATAAGTCTGCTAATGATTCGGTTCTTTTCAGTGAATTGATAGGGCAGTTATCAAAGAAAAGTGACTGATGAGATCAACATTGGGGGTGATAAGCATATCAGAACACTAATCCAGCTTTAAGCACATCTCCAGCCTCAGCAAGGAAAACTCCGAAATGGACTGCTAGGAAATGTAGAGCTTGTTCACTACAAGTAGTTAAAAAAATAAAAGAGTGGAGTAATAGAACTTGATGAAGCGTCCTGGGAAAACAGTGTAACAAATGGTTATTGTCTCTCATCCCTCAAAGGCAAGGTATAAGATTGGTATGTCAGTGCTACTGTAATCTGTGACTCGTGTACAAGGAACGAAAATAAGTCCTAAGCCAATAAAGTCAAAAGAGCTCTGAGAGAGAGATGGAGAGAATATGTTGTAGAAAAAAAAATAAGATAATGGGGAGAAGAAAGGAAGTTGAAGTTTTCGCATAACAAATAATATATACTTGGAGTTTCAAGATTAGAGAGTGGCAGTCTAAAGATGTGCTGGGAGGAAGCAGTAGAATGGTACAAAACTAAATGAAGGATAAATTCAGCTTAGGTGCCGAGATGAGATGGAATAGACTGACAATCGATAGTTCATAACCTTTAAACTTGGGCAAGGTCACTATTCTTCTGTGAACTGATGTTGGCTGATTATATAATGATGAGCCTCAAGGGAAATAATCATGAAACAAATGAAGTACTAGATCACTTTAATGTATATGAACACATTATTCTGAAAGCAGCGTTGAGCGGCGCGCGCGCACACCCGCCCCCTCCCCCCCACACACACACACTGACCCCCCACAATGTTTAGTAATGACTTTAGGCGCACAACTCCAGCCCGGCTGAACCAAATTGCATTATGTTCTGCCCTTCTGATCTCTCTCTTTCCTCCCTCTCTCTGCCGCGCATTCCCCGTACCCTCTTATCTTGTTCCTCATATTCGAATTTCTCATGCTGTCCTCTTTTTCATTTTTCTTAATATATTTTTCTTATCAGGGCTGATGGGAACATTCTTAAAACTGAGCGAGATGCACTAAATTTGTTATGATCAGTTTCACAACACCAGTAAGGATAGGAAATGACCAAACTGTATTCCACTTCACGTAGAGATAATAACAGCAGAGTAGAAAGAATGAACTTCTCATATTCTTCATCATGGGGTTTAATTGCAATGTAAAAAAGTGGAATTCGCCTTCCCCCTGGCATCAAGTAAATTAACTAAACGTCTAGCTTTTCCTCTTCTTTTTTTCAATACTAGATATCTCTCCTAAGATGAATAAAATTAATGTATCGGTAGAAGTACAGAAAAAAACGGCAATAACATACTTCAGAGGTTACTTTATATATATATATATATATATATATATATATATATATATATATATATATATATATATATATATATACAGTATATATATATATACACACACACACACACACACATGTACAGTGGCGTTCCTGAGAGGGGCTGCGGGGGAGGGTCTGTTTGAAACTGCCCCCCGGGCCGCCAATTGCGGGGGGGCCCCAAAAAGCCTTAAAAATTTATAAGCTTTTTAATTAATATTTAAAAATATATATATTTATCATCCCAGCAATCCCGGCTGAGATATTAGATAAATTTTGAGAATGAGGAGGGGCTAGGTTCTTTGCAGGGCCCCCCTCATTCTTTGTAGGCTATTTACATCGTAAAAATATAAGCTAAGTTCCGCCGCATCCTGCGAGATTTTCCGTATTGAAGGTTACCTGGCAGAGTGTTTGGTATAATGGATGCATAATGGCTATGATCTCAAATACCAGTGATCTGAAATCTTTCCAATCTCTTGATTACTTTAAGGACTGATATTGTAAAAGTTTTATATTTTACAATTTCTCCAAAAATATGTATGCAGTAACTGTGGATTTCTTATGAATTCAATAAGAAAATATCTCAAATCATAGGCCTATATGAATTATAATTATATACATTTGGTAATGCATACCGGGTATATCTAAATTTCACGAGACAGATACTGCTGTAAGAGTTTTTGTGGTCAAAATGCTGCATAGATCAAGAATTCATAATGAAAAATAGCAGTTTATTATTTCCGGAAAAAAATGCTTTAAGAAATCGGCTTCTAAAATCAGTGATACTGAATTTACATTACCGTAGCTACTTGAACACTTTTAAACATTTTTTCGGCATACACCAATGTGCGTGCTACAAGCTGTGGAAAAAAAAATAGTTTTGAGGAAAGTAAAGCACCAAATCTTCAGTATCGAGAGATCACCTTCACGTCGCAACATGTTACCCGCAGGATGGGAACTTCTTGTTGCTACTCGTCAACAAAACTGACTGTATGCAGTATATCCAGAAATATCTAGGCAGAAAATCAATACAGAAAGTATATGCGACACGGGATAAAATAAAAGAATCATCACCTGTCCATAAAAGCAACAAGGCACAGACAATTGAATCTGTAATAAAAGCCAAATCATTGATGCACAAATGCTTATTGGCCGCCATCACTAAAAAAATTGCATCAGTAATCCTCGGGCAATCGGAGGCAGGCATATCATTGCAGCTTCGCCAAAATAAAAGAAAGTCTTAGGGTTTCGCCAGCCGAGTTTCAGTGTCTCTTTGCGTTCCTGTCTAAAAAAGCTATCAGTAATCATCTGGCAATCTGAGGAATATCATTGCAGCTTCGCCAAGATTATTAACCAACATCCACATGTCCTGGGATACTGCCCACAAAGTTTGGATACAATCTGCCCTCTTGATTTTGAGGTTCTTTGGAAACACACACACACACACACACACACACACACACACACACACACACACACACACATACAAAGGAGACTGCATTATCGCCACCCTATGCGGATGATAACAAAGCCCTTTAAATGCGTCGTATAGGTTGTAGTGCAAACCATGATACGAATTATGACTAATATTAATTGCAGGGAAGGTTTGACACAATTCAGTAATTGCATGACATTTTAGGGTCGACAGTATTTTATTACATTCTGTCAATGTTTCATATATCAAAGTAATTCACACAACAGCAATAATTACTTTAAAAAGACCAAGGGCAGGAAGATAACTGTTGATTTACAAAATACAATATGCAGGACATAAACTCATGCGTAAGAGATATGTGCAATCTAACTCCCGCAAGCATGCAAGCAACTTTACCCGTTTGAAAATACAGACATACCACAAACGCCGCAGTGCACGACAAAGGGAATATTGTGCCCGTATGTTTCGTGCAGTTGCAAGACTCGCGTTCTCGTCGGCTTGAAAGACTTTGCAACGACTCTTCCTGGCATTTTATTTACCCTACAGACCTAACAGATCCCCTGAATGTGGAATCTGTGTTGACATAAATACATTAAGAACAACATAGAAGAATATGAAGGCGCAACATGGAAAAGGAAACGTTAGAAAGAAAAAAAGTGTTAAGAAGCCTTCTGCGTCAACAACCATACCACAAACGGATGAGGGAACACAGTACGAAGGCAATTAAATCCGGAGGCATGCAATTAACCCAGTGAGTCAAAGACGTATTTTTCTTTTTTCTAATCTTCACCATCTCTGGAAGATTTTCTTCAGCTTCTAATTGGCTTTGTTAAATGGAAGTTTCATTCAGCCACTTTAAGAGATTTTCCACAGTTCTGAAAAAGACCGATGGGTAACAGGAACACAAAATTCAAAGGACGTCCTCGGGCTAAAGAATATAAAAGTATCTACTGTACCTACCCTCAATGGTCCACTGTACGGCGGGAAGGATACTGTGGTTAGTGCAGTTACAAGGGAAGGAACACGGGGCCAGGACAATGAGGAACGGAGGCACACGGTTAAACAGGATCCAGGGCCTCCATAAAGGAACTTCATTATCAGCCAACACACAACCACTCGAGGTACGTTGAATCATGGAGGACACGGAATTCCAGGTCGGTTTGGTGGAAAGAGGAAGAATGGGAGAAGGAGAACGAGAGGGACGAGAGAGAAAGATTGGGAAAGAGAGGAATGGAGAGTGAGAATGGGAAGTGGAGAAAGGTGGGAAGGGGGTGAATGAGAAACTGAAAATAACAGAACGAGAGAAGGAAAGAGACGAGGATGGAAGAATGGGGAAGGGAAGAAGGAGGGAAAGAGAATGAAGGATGACAGGGTGGGAAATAGGGAGCATGCCTGCCTGCTTAGTCTAGCAATTATAGTCAATTGTCAGTGTGAGGGAGTATTTAAGTAATAAACCCTAATCACCACTCGGATTTAAAACTTATGGGCAAATCCGATTAGATCGCCTAAACTCACTAAAGTAACAGCGTCCATATGGTTATATAATTAATACCTACCTAGTAAATGGTTGTTTGTACTACGCTGAATCATTTGGCTTGCCATTCAGTGTAGACTCACCTGAAAGTACCACTTCATCAAGTGAATGAAAATTGGGCACTCTCACATAACATGAACCGGAACACTTGAAAGCTTTTGAACTGAGCACAGAACGTGGAAGGAACACGGACAAGGACGGAAACTCAAGATGGAACGAAAAAATGATCACTCACGCTAAAAGAACTGAAGCAAAGACTCGAAAGCTAACAAAAGATGCACCGAGAACATGAATACAATATGGAACGAAACACGAACATTCACACCAATGGAAACGAAATAAGGG
>NC_137023.1:48217931-48292931 GCF_032717465.1 Coenobita brevimanus | reverse complement strand
GGGATTTTTGGGTCGTGTATTTAAACAGGCAGTGGAAATGTGCGATTACATCAATGGTGCAGTCATAGGTCGTTCTCCAGTATACATTATAAATACTGTGAGGACTCCTTGTTCAGGTGACTCGCTGGCATACTGATATACTGATAGCTGACATCGTACATGTATGTACAGTGCAGTACCGTATTTTTCAACCATCAAGTCCGCGTTGGCTTAAGCTCACTTTAAGTCCTACTGCAGTAGGTCGGAATGTGATTATTCGAAAGGAATCGCCATGTTTGTTGGACTGTCCGATAACTTATACATCTGTAGTGGTGAAGCTGGTTTCGAAACCTGCATATTAAAAGTAAATGCCTTATAGTTAATATATCTTGGCTGTCAGTGCCGTGAACAATTCACAACGAAAAAGTATGGGCTACTCACACCTGCCATACATTCAGCACGTGGTTACAAGTCCTCTCATAAATTATTACATTAATATTCGTATCGAATATTGAAATCTGCCAACATTCCAGCTAATCAAAAGGGGAACTGGAACAACGTCCACTCTCTTGGAACGAAATACAATAGCCGGGGCCAACTGTACGAAGTGCAAATAATCTACGGCACCACTCTGTATGCTGTTTAGACAAAAAGCGGTGCCAAGGCACAGCAAACCCGTCCCATGCAGTCATTTAGTGTTGACGTATAAAAGCAACAGGATATACAGTCAAAGATATCACATACCAGATTTGGAGTAAATCGAGTGAAAATTTACTATTTTATGCCCATTTGAAGCTGTAGGTCCTACTCACCTGACGTTGGCCCCCCTACCGCTATAATGAGGCATGTTGTAGGATGCAGATTTGAAAGATGCACCTTTAGGTTTTGGTTTCATGTCGATATGACGAATTTGAAAGGAGTTATGGCGATAAAAAAATATTTTACCCATCCCCTTATTTTCCATTTTTTGGGCCTACAGCCTGGACCTTGGCCCAATTTGGCCCAAAATTTATAAGATGATCAGCAGGTCATAGCCCAACATCCCTGTTATTTTAGTCAAAATCGCGCCAGTAGTTTTTGCATAAAATTGTTAACAGACAGACTGACTGACAGACAGAGAGACAAAAAAAACAAACAGACAAACCGAATGAAAACAATATCCGTCCCCAAGCCCCTCCGGGACGGGGACGGGTAATACCAGCGTGACGGACATGCAAGGCACTCAAAAATGATGTGCAGTTCACCATCGACTCGTAAAAGAGGAAGGACAGGGAAGGGTAGAATAAGATGACAAGGAAATGAAATTCAGTAGGAGGCATACATGTCGAAAAGGTTGTTGTTGTTGTGGCTCCAGGCTCATGAGAACTTGGATTCGATGGACTGTAGGTTGAAGTTGCCCGTCTCTTACAGTTCAACATCCTCATCTCTCATGGAATAGGGAGGGAGCTGAGGGACGATGTTTGACTAAGCAAGGGAATTGTCTGGTTATAATGCCTCTGCGTGAATGTTTTTCCCTCCGTCAGCCCGATAAATGAGGGCCGCTAGTTTATGGATAGAGGACAAGCACAAAACATAATTATATACCTTGCTAACAATGAAAACCCCTGAACATTCCCCGAGAATACAACTAACTGTCACATTCCACCAAGATCTCTATTTCTAATACTAGGCCACCAACAGATTGGAAATTACTAAGACCCAACCCAAAGGTCAGACTGTAAGGTGATTCCGGTTTGCAAAACACTACAAATGTAACTCATGTTATAATGTGCGTGAGTAGCGTGCTTTCCCCCCCCCCCGTCTCTCTCTAGTTGTAACGTGAAGGTGGCTTAGCAGGCGTGGGAAGCTAGAGGCATTTATTTATTTATTTATTCTTAACCTTAACCTGGTCCACATTTTTCTCCTTATGTAGCTCATTCACGTAGCTAGGTGGCAGAAAGAGACAGTACTATGGCTTTACATCCTTTCCTTTGAGATTCTCCCTGACTAACACCACCTTCATGTATTAATCTATTGGTGTAGCTGCGCAATAAAGATAGAGAGATGGCCAATTTTACACCTAGTTAAAGCGAACAGAGTGTAGCTAGTGCCTGTGTTTGGGTTTTGTGCGTCGCCTCATCACATTTGTGCATTCACCTTTCACTCCGATAACGTACTTTTTTTTCGCTACCTTCAGACGATTTTATTCAACTTATCAGAGGTTTTTCAAGTTTGTAGATCTATTCCCTTCAGTGCAAGGGGTCATTCTTAAGCTAAGTTTAATATCTGGATGCAGCAATACTGAACTATGAGAAGATATATCCTGGCTGAAAGGAAAAGCCTATAATGAACCTCAGAGTAAGCTTGGCACTTCTCTCCGCCATTATATTTCATCCACCTTAACTTGGCGGAGACTTTTCCCCTTTGCAGCCTACAGTATTTACCGCAGCTCAAAGGCAGAAAAAGACACTACAATGGTCCTGCATTTTTCCACAGCACTTCTTCGTGACTTGTACCATATTCTGTTGTTGGTCTTTTTTTTATAGATTAGCACTCAATAGAGAGATGAAAATTTTAAGTCTAGTTTAACTGAATAAACCATACCTGCTGTTAACTTCTGATTAGAATCCTACTGTAACCATTTGTGAACCCAACTTAGAACTATTGTGTAAAGTTGTATTCACATGTTCTCCAGTACCAGGCTAAATATTATGATTACGAAAATAGTGCAATATTATGACAAAGTCTGCCAGTATTGCAAATTACCTTAACCCCTTCAATACAGTGCAATCTTTTTCATGCTTTTCTTGTCATCTCCGACAATTATATTCAGCTTAGGATGGATTTTCCTAACTGAGAGTTTAGAGTTAGATTTCCTAAACCTCTTCAAACTACAGATTCTATCTAAGCTCGATAAGATCGTCTGCAAATAAAAAAGAATGAAATAGAAAATACGTCATCGGATTGAAGGGATTATTAATATTACCAGTTTTAACTGGTAAGCGGCTGTGTCGTTGTTTGCACAAAGAACCTTCCTGTGTTGATGTCAGTTTTGTAAATGTAATTGTCAGTAAAGTTTGGTGTTCTTATTGATACTTTTTTCACCTACTTTGGTTTGTTAGAGTCGTGTAATCTCTGATTTCAGTGCTTATTTCTTTCTCTAAAGCCGGTGAGCATATCAGGGTTCCATAACACTATGGTATAGCACATGAATTTGTATACATATACTCTCAGCGCTTAGGTCCGTCTGTGGAATGCATGAGACTAACATAAAGAAACCAAGCATATTTACATTGCTAAAATGCCTCACTCCTATCATGATAACTATTCACTATCGGTACAAGTTGGTGGTAAGGTATGGCACCAAATTAATAACAGGTATTAAATTTTGTACTTTTTAGAGTTAATGAAAACATCTCCATCTGTTGTTATATGCAATACACGTTAATGCAAGTTTTGATAAAGTCTGATGTACCAAGTATTATATACAGTATACTAATATATGAATATTTTCAGGGATATAAAATACGTTGAACGGACACTACAGCATACTTTGCACTCTATTTTGGTAAGTTTGATTAACCGGTAAGACAACTTATTTCTGTTCAGTGTATTTTGTGAGACAAGCAAAGGGCATTGAAGAAAAAAAAAAAAAAAAGAGTTACAGAGTAATACAAAAACTCCCCCTTAGCTGGATACAATGTACAGTTATGAATCGATTACATACGAGATTGTGTACTGATCTGCACATGGCAGGATGATAACTGTGTGCAGGTGTGCGGCGGTGGTGGTGCAGTGAGTAATGGGCCACTATGGACTGTACTATCACCTGTCCCTCATATGACCACCTGCCACCATAACTCACTATTGCCTCGTACCTGTCCTATGTAAGCCCATGGACTGACTAGGGTGCTGGATGCGAATTGCCAGGACAAAATATGGCTCCCAAATTGAAAAATGAAACTGAATGATCATATATTGTAATAGCCACTTGTCTGCCTGTTAAATATTTTTCACTGATTACATTCGCTAAATCTATTTACACATTGGTGCTCGCTCATGGTCGTGTCAACTTTAGTATCTTATTTGGATTAAAACCACACGGCTTAATTCAGCTGACGATGAGCCAAACAGGTAAAGCAATGGCAGAGTGAGACACTTACAATACGAGTAGTATAGTTTCGAGATGGATCATGTCCACATTCATTAGGTGGAAAAAGATGGACACTATCCTGATTAACGGTTCCTACATATACGGTACATGCATACATATGCAGTATATGGCATATGTACATTTCCTGCACACACTTGCTCATATACAAATGACTCATAAACACTTGGTGCGATTGTGTGTGTGTGTGTGTGTGTGTGTGTGTGTGTGTGTGTGTGTGTGTGTGTGTGTGTGTGTGTGTGTGTGTGTGTGTGTGTGTGTGTGTGTGTGTGTGTGTGTGTGTGTGTGTGTGTGTGTGTGTGTGTGTGTGTGTGTGTGTGTGCAGTAGAAGTTCATGCTTATAATGTATACAGTAGTTTAGACCTCCAGGGAACAGGTATGCAGTGTTGATTAAAAAGTGAGCAAGGAGGATTACCGTGTTTACCAAAAGTTAGGCTGGGTAAGCGGTTTAGCGGAGGGGAGAGGCAGCACAGGGAAGCCAGTGGGTTATTTTGGATAAGGAGCAAAAGAGAGAGAGAGAGAGAGAGAGAGAGAGAGAGAGAGAGAGAGAGAGAGAGAGAGAGAGAGAGAGAGAGAGCATTATAAAAAAATACAATAACTTCAACAAACCTTAATAAAAAAATTATGTTTCTCAGTTAAATGGCAAGAACACAAACATTGACTAGGTTTTCAGGCATCCATTTTTTTTTTTCTGTTTAAACATATTTACATATTCCATAGAACCACCACCATCATCATTTCCATTTCTCGTCACAGTGTCATAACCACCGCATCAGAGTCACATCCACCCACGACTGCCACTGTCATTACCACCAAGACTTTACTTCATTACAAACACTTTTCTTCTCAACACCAGCACCATCCCCACTACTTTCAGTTTTCCCCAAAAGTACTAATATCATAATCACATCTTCTCATCACCACCATTACCACCACCATGATTATTTTCCCACTACCATCACCATAACTTCCACTGTCTTCACCTTCATTCTCATTATCGTTATTTCTCCATTCCCGTTATTTCTGTCTTCATTTTTCCACTTCCACTTTCACCATCATTATCATTACCAATACTTCTCCATCACACTTACCACTACCAGCAGTTCTCGACCCCTTTCATCACCACCATTTCTTCACCACCATTGTCACTACCATCATTTCTCCACTACAACTACCACACTCGCTATTTAATCCACCACCATTATTTAAGAACCACAGCTATCATGATCCCTGTTTATCCACCATTACTACTATCACTGCAATTAATTCGCCACCACAACTATCATTACTACTCGTCCTCTACTGCCATTATTACTATCACTATTTTCCTAACCCTAGTATGACCACCACTATTCCTTTTACACTACCCTTGCTATCTCTATTCTACCACCACCACTCTAGCAATGTTCCTCCACCTTCACTATCACTACCACTGTTTCTCCACAACTACCAGTTCCTACCACGAACTTACCATTACCATCAGTACCCATTCACGTCTTCGTTAAAACCACCTTCACCGTCACTATCTCACCTCTGTACCATATCCATTAGTACCATGTAACATTTCTCCACCACCACCAGAAGCCACGGTTCCCCAAATGATACAGTGTTATTACTACCATCTTCATTCTTCCTCACAGCCATTACCACAGTCAGTAATAAACACTCCCTCACCATATAGGCACCGTCACTACTACTGCTACTACTACTACCCAACACCACCATCACCACCACCACCACCACCATCATGAACCACCTCTATATAACAGCTAACCACACTACTTTACCACAGAACCATCACCATGCAGCATTTTTCAGCCACGTAACTCTTCAATACACACACATCACCACCACCACCATGTAGCATTTCTTTCATCACCACCAGCCACACATTATTCACAGTTCTCACCACAACCACCAGTTAACATCGCTACACCACCACCAGCCGACCACCACCACAAATACACCACCACCACCACCACCGCCACCAAGAAACATCTGTGCACCACCATTAATCACATATATCCACCACACAATCACCATCACCAATACCAAGCAGCGTCTCTACACTACAACCACCAACTATAATTCACCACAAAACCACCATCACCACCATTCACAATTCAACACACTACCACCTCAGTTACTCACCCCACACGCTAGGTATGTCCAACATTTAGGCATGTACTGTACAGTATTAATCTCTGCAGCACGTTGATGTCTTTTTTCATTTTCTTTTTGATACCACTGAACATATTCAAGTTAACAGAGCTCCCTAACAATGATGCCTCGTTTTATCTGAATATATTCGCCTGGAGATAACGTAAATAATATCAAAAGACGTCAGCAGATAGCAAGAATAAAGTAAATTGACGTCTTGAAATAGCATGAATAAACACAAAGCAGTTGGCGTAGTGACCTACGTTATCATATATATATATATATATATATATATATATATATATATATATATATATATATATATAAGTGTGCATATATATCCATCTCTCTATCTATCTATAAGTGTGGTACATAAAATAAGCTCTGTTCACATGCTTAAATTTCCTAATTCAAGGTACAGGAGGCCTTTCTGATGCTATTGGATGGACACACACACACACACACACACACACACACACACACACACACACACCGCTCGCTGGTGCAGTGGTAACGCTCTCGCTTGCCAACTGATGGACGAGAGTTCGCGCCTCGCTCAGGTTGCGAAAAGTTTCACTGACGAAGTGGGTGGTTACTGTCCCCCTTGAGCAAGGGGACGGGTGTGTGGGTGTGTGAAGGTCACAGCCTTGCCCTTAGATCGGACTATATGAGCTCTCAGCTCCCTTCCGGAAGGGTAAAAGCTGACGATCACGACCATCAAGTGATCCTGACCGACCCGGTGAATTACACTTGTCATTCGCAACGAGAGCTCTTTCCTAATCTAAATCTTGAAAAAAAGAAACGTTTAAAGAAACGCCACCATGTACACGTAACCAAATCAGATTTCGTCTACATCCCTTCATTAAGAGGTATCTTTCATAAAATGGGTAATATGAAGTGGGTGTAGCAAAAGCAAAGTATATAACAAAGGTGCCATCATAAAGAGGTGTTAAAACCAAAGTATATGCATGGTAACACGGCCACTGTACCGTAAAGTGCAAACTTGTTGCACAGGTTAGTGCAAACACAGCATAAAAATGGAGTTCATCCCCGCGACTTTGACCTCTCATAATACGGATTCGCATCCTGTTAAATAATAAAGTAACTGCGGGTAGTGTAAGTAAGGTATACTCTGTTCACGTTAACTTGGTCTTAAAATTACATGTCCTCTATCTTAAATGCTGAGCCGTAAGAAGGGAGCAACACAAGGATATGGTGTCAGTCACGAAGAAATGCTATGGAATGTATGTAAAGCCTTAGTATTGTTGTATTCAACCACTGAATTGCAGAAACCAAACTAAGGACGAAAATTTCTGTCAGTTCAAGGTGCACGAACAATATGATAAAGTTGTATAAAATATTTTCATTGATAAACATGAGATTTGGCGTCTCACAGTATCCAGTTTTGTTGAATACTTTCAAGCAACTGAGGTGATCATAATATTTTATGTGGAAAACTGTTATTAAAGAGTCAGTAAAAGAATAATGACATTCATACTTCCTAGTCTTATCATGGTCATAACAACTCTAGTGTTCTGTTCCAGCGAACGCCAGCTGAGAATGAGTCATAAGAGTTTGATTAGTACCATTACAGGTAGTCCTCTCAGTGTCGTGACATGGCTATTCTAGTTATCGCCAGACAATTTCATTTAGCCGAGGGTAAGCGTAAGAACCTGAGAATGTTAATTCCCCTGGTAAAGAGTGATGCCGACTAAAGCCTGAGAGTAACATTAGTTCAGAACACAGAATCTCTGAATGTGTTGTGGAAATCGAAAGTTAATGATTCTAATGTTGTCTGGGAGGGAATCAGAGGAGATGCAACACAAATGAGGCAGCTGAAACTTCTGTCCTTAAAAAGAAGTTTGATAAATTCGTCCCATTACGGAGCTTAACGCCCGCTCCGACAAACTACTTAGTCTTAGCTTCCTATGACTCGTCCTCACCGGAATAAAACCCTTTATTTTGTGCTCAGTGGCTGAGCATTCAGTTTTATAAACAATCTTGGGTTGTTGTTCGCTTAATTATATTTCTAAATATTTTAGCAAGTTAGGGGTTGATATATTTTTTTTCTTTCACCTCATTGTAAGAAATGTATTATAATTATTATTATTCAGAAAGAGGATAAAAAAGATACAGATGATGATGATGATTTTGTTGCTTGATAGTAAGAAAGACTAATTACATTTTTGGAGTAGGCCTTACTTTTCAAAGGAAACAGTCTTCGCTGCTTGCAGGTTGTTTGCTGTATTTACGAAACTCAAGCACAGTCGATGTTCTCTGCTCTCAAGAATTCTATTTATCCATCTATTGCCAGACGCCATAATCCTGTAAGGGGTGGCCATTTGACCTTGAGTTATTTGTTTTACGGGAAGGGGCACTAACCCTCCACCAACTCACTTGTTGACACGTAGGGAGCACATATGGTTTGGTTATACGGTTACCAGCCAGCGCTGTAAATGGTTTCTTGGCTCACAGGAAACCATTTGGTTTGTCACTCAATGTAAAGCCACCTGTAAAGGAAAGAAAAGCAATAAGAAGTGACAGGAAAGATGGGAGAAACAGGAAGAGAGGAGGGCAGGCACAGAAATAGAATGATAAAGGCTAAGGACGAAGTAGGCAGCACTACATCAAGTGAATGAATGATGGTCGCCACCACATAGAATTAAAAGGTGAAAATATCATAATTATTTATTTTTCAGAAACATTCTGAACAATCTACCTAGAGATTATTAACTTTGCATTTATTTATATGTTACGTATCTGACAATGGAGCAGAGACATTCTGAGTATGTTATTAATCCTTTCGGTCGTTAATTCTACAAATGCAGTTATATAATTATCGATGATTATTGAAAGAATAAAACTAATAAAGTCTTAAGAAATTTTTATTGCTAAACTAGCGGAATGGTGTATGTTCTGCCGCATAAATAAGTAATTAGAGTACAGTAGCTGGTACTGATAAAATATTGCCTACTTATAGGAGGGTATACCTATGAAAATTCCAGTAATGGAAGCTTTAGTAGATATTTTTGTATAATAGGTTCCACATGTTGTTACGAGGACCATTAGTTAGATAATTACCTTTTATGGAAGTGTAATGTGCAGTGGTGGTTTTTGAGACCACCAGAAACACAAAATAAAAATAGGCTTGAATGGGAAGACCGTAGCTCGTCTGAAGGCTTTTAAGCTGCCTTGACGTTGCTGTCAGTCAGAAATGACAGGACAGAACAGATGATGAGGGAGAAGGACTTTAACTACCTTCCATGTAATCCAGTATGAGACTTATTTTATCCCTCTTATTGCATATGTCTTTAGAGTTGACACTGCGGTAAAGCACACACACACACACACACACACACACACACACACACACACACACACACACACACACACACACACACACACACATGTAAACTAATTTCAGCTTAGGTAATATTTTCTTAATCGTTACCTGTCACCTTGTCATTAATTACAACCACTATTAACAGAAACAAGTGTAATTACTTAAAAAAAAAAAAGTATGGCTACACAGGGAATATAGAGCTACGGACTTATTTCACCGGCGTCGGAAAGAAGTTACCTTGATATGACGAAAAATAACATAATTTTTCAAGGAAAAACTGAATTACAAGACAGCCATAACGATCCAGTCAAATCACTTATCAGTTTTAAAATGAAAGAATTATGGCGTCTGGCAATAGACAGATAGATAGATAACGTCAGACAAACACAGGGACGGACAAATTACAGCTGTGTACGAGACATCACAAACTCCAGGGTTCATCAAGCCAGCAATAAAAAATGCCGCGACACACATTTTTTTACCAGGATAGGAAAGGGAAAAAATGCGGAAAAAATAGTGTGCCCGTCGACCGAAAATGTGGCAGCCATCGGTCCTGTTCCAACATTATGCTGGGACGGGAAATATCACCGGTCTATTTTGCAGTGATTTCTAGCAACCCCTTGTGCTTACGGACGCCATTTTTTATTTTTATTTTTGCCATGTTTTTCATTTTGTTCTATCACTTGACGATTCTGTTCAGCTTAAGATGGATTTTTTGAACTCGAGGGGCTGGATCCCGCCTTCAAATCATTCACTATCAGGAGGCTCTCGTTAAGTGAGTAATATCGTCTGATACCAAAAAGATGAAGTTATAAGATATTATCGTAGTGAAGAGATTAAGGATTTCTCGTGTATAGCTGCTGAATGTAATATATATACATACAAGTGGAACAATAATGTGGGACAAAGAACTTAACTTTCATACTTGTAGCGAATAATGAAATCCAGATACTATTCAAATTAAAAGTAAATGTAACAAGATACATACTCATAAAATAAGGTAACGGAATGATTATGCCTGAGAGAGAGATTAAACAGAAACTCAAGGATATGTCCATCTCACAGTCACATTATTTTCTGATAGATGAGTAAACGTTTTAAGTAACTAAAATTAAATAACGGAAAATGCACTTGATTATCAGAACAAAGTTAATCCATTAAAATATGAAGAAAAGGAAACACCATAGTAAACTACACAACTTAAGGCAAAGAAACACATATGGCATAAGAGAGTAGCATAACTGGAGTATTATTTCTGTGACCGAATGAGTTGATCCATTTAAGAGTATAGAACTGTGATAAGTGGTGGAGATCATCATCCATTCACTTAATGTAGGAAAGCTGGTCACTTCTTCCTTCACGTTTATCATTTTTTTTGTGTGTGTCTGCCCTCCTCTCGTCATATTTCTCCCATCTTTTATGTCACTTTTTATTACTCTTCTTTCTCCTTCAGGTAGCTTTACATTGAGTGACAAGCCTAATGGCTTCCTGCTAGCCAGAAAACCATTGACAACACTGAGTGGTAAACATATAACAAAAAAAAAAAAAAAAAAACGTATTCCTTAGTGCACGTCCACACGTATGCTCAAACATGTGTTGGCAACACAGCTGGCAACATGTTCGGGAACATGTTTGCAGCAGTATTTGGACAGATACATGCAAACATGTTTCAGTGCAACTCTGAACACTGGCAGCAGAGGTGATGGGATAAGTGTGTCCATACGAAGCAGCTGAGACTTCATCATGATGTTGCCAACATGATCTGGACGCTGCTGTTCCCAACATGTTTGCAGCTTGTTTGTTACTGTGTTGCATACATGTTGCCAGCACTTGTTCGAGCACACGTATGGACGCGGCCTTTACCTGTCAACAAGTGGGTTGGTGGAGGGTTAGTGCTCCGCCCCGTAAAATAACAAACTCAAAGACAAACGACCATCCCTTGCGGGATTATGGCGTCTGGCTGTAAATAGACAGAGACAGAAAAGTACAGAAGTCTGAATGTTAATACTGATGTCATTAATCCTCTCATAGTCAGGAATCACTAGTAATCAATTCCAGCTAAAATCAGACACTTTTTTTTTTGTGGATGAAAGTGAAATATAGGAACCTGACAGTGTTAATCCTGTTACCATGATTCCTTTCATGGTCGGGGCACCTCTAGGATCGTATTCAAGCAAACGGGAGACGTATTTCATTCAACTGAGACTGAGCCATAGAAGTCTGGGAGTGTTGCGGAGATACGAAGTTAAGGCAGATACAGTCCCTGAAGATGGGTAAAATATTACGAGCTAGATACCTAATATAAGAGTTTAAATCATCACGTATCCAGTACAGATTTTTCTTCTTCCTAAAATAGTATTAGTAGAGTACCACAGACTTCAACAAACGAAAACCCAGTCGTTTGGTGGGTTAAGGCGCTATAACTGGATATGGCCCACAAGGGCTTAAATCAGAGGACTGCTTGAAGTTTGGCGTTCAAGTTATATCACTGTTTAATCTCGCCATACATGTTTGTGCTGAGTTGTCTAGTCTCGAATCCCTACGCTTCTGATAGGTTAATAAAGAATGAAGTAATGAAAAAATACAGTAAATCATTTCACGTATTCGCCTCTGGGCCTCCAGCAATATATATGTTGACTCCCTGCAGCAAGGGCCAGAATATTTACTGTTGTCGTCATTTATCTCAGCGCTTGTGAGAGTTCAAGTGATTTATGAAAGAATAATTTTTGTAACTCCATAAATTTTCAAGGATCGGGAGCATGAGATGCAGTTTAATATGGATGTTCGTTGGAATACCCGTACTGTGATAAATCTTTTCTGAATTTTGTTTGATAATTTCAGAGAAGAAAGTATTTGCCAAAATTTTTTTATTCCGAAGAACAGAACACAAAGATTATGAAAGTAATGGGAAGTTAAAAGGAAGCAACAAAGTTAAAGAGAACCATCAAAAATGAAAATTCAGTCTGGCTGAATGTTTATTAAAACTGATGAAGCTTGGGGAATCGAGAATGTCGCTGGTGGTTAAGATGCTTAATGTCCCTATACAATACTGCTGCGATCATGATAGAATCACGATGAAGCAGTGGAGGATATGTAATCATGTAATGCTACCCATAATACTCGTATAGGCCAGCCAACCTAGAAGTTCTGGACTAAGATAGTTTAACCTCGGATCCCTACACATCGAATGGTGTGGACTTTAATGAAACTGGCCAAAGTGATCGAGGGAAATCAAGAATAGGAAAGCATTAAGTTTCGTAATTTGTGGAAAGATCAAACAACCAACAAGGCAAAGACTTTGCATTAACATTTATTTGATATATATGTATATATATCAAAAGCTTGGAGAAGAAAAACGAAAGATGCACTGAATAAAGAATGAAATATCGTAATTGATCTGGGGGCGTAATCTGCTTTAATGGTTTGTTTATGGTGAGTGGCATCGAGCTGATATCAGGAGAGGTGAAACAATAGCGGCAGGCAGGCACTCAGGGGGTCGAGTGGCGTTACCTGATGGGGCCAGCCACTCACAAAGCCACTCACAAAATTGCCAATCCCCGGTGCGTCTCACAGATTGAATGCCCTGTGAAATATTCCTCTCTCTCTCCATCTCTCTGCCTCTGTCTTTTTTCTCTGTCGCTTTCTCTCTCTATCTTTGTCTCTCTCCCTTCCTCTCCACTGCCACTCCCCCCCTCTTTCATCTCTCTCTCTCTCTCTCTCTCTCTCTCTCAAAATCACTCCTTCAGCCCAAGAACGTCATTCGTATTTTATTCTTCAGACGGAAGATATGTGTTCTGTTTGAGAGGGACGTACTGAACTGGAGGGGTTATATCAGCTGTCCGGAGAGTCTTAGCAAATTACAGGGGAGCCACTGTATATTACTCTAGGGAGTATAATAAAAAAAAAAAAGTGAAGAAAATTACTGGAATAAAAACAATGTATTTTTTTTGCACCTGGAAGAGACTTCATATTCTTGTCATTTTCTTTATCACAGTGAGGGTATAATTCTAATAATGCATAATGTACACAAACTCAAAAAAGTATCATTACAGGGGGGTCCGATGAGTTCCAGACTGAACAATGCAGCTGTCTCGGTAGGGTTGGAGGAAAGCTGTTATCAAATGTTTCATTCGTGGTGTCAGTTTGTATCGCGCAGAAGGTGTAACGATACTTTTTTGAGTTTGTGTATATTATATATAAGTGTTTGGATGAAGAAAACTGATGTCAGTCATATGGATTATACGAGTTCCCGAGGCAAACGGTGTGAAAAAAAAAATGATCACTGCAAATGATGCATGAGAGGAAATACATTGCTATTCTTATATCTCATTCACTAATAATGCCTTACACATTTTTTTTTTTTTTTGTATCAGCGATATCCAGATAACCCTAATTTTGTATTTGTGACAAGGTGGGTGTTTTGACAATGAAAACAATAAAAAGAGATGGGGTTGACTACCACCAAGTCGGAAGGAAAGAAGGAACAGAGGATAAACCAGACGGTAGGGAAGTAGCTTATATATCGGAGAGAAGAATAAGTGTCGGAGGTTCGATTCAACATGTACTGACAATATTTTGTGGGCAGGGGACAAACACAAACACACCGAAGCGATTCTTAACTGGAAAATACCTACGCTGTACCCCATAATACGACCCACATTAATCTGTTTTACATTCATATACAATCGGGGACAAAGCTCTCCTAAATTTTTGTCTATTCGACGTTTTGCTTCCCTTTGTTGACTAACATGCCCAAGGGGACTGGATCTTGGCACGTTTTTGAATGATTCTATGACATGATGCGTCAGGGAGGAAAGTTACGGAATGCATAAGTGTGAAGCTGGCCAGTGAAACATAAGGCGAACTTGTCCCTGGCTATATCTATTCACAGGTGAAAAAACACAGGTAGATTCGGTGAGGAATATCGAGACAGCCGTTGGAGCCACGACCTAATTTATGAAGTAGGAACAAGACTCAGCCTCTCTCCCACAGTATTTTCTTTCACCCGGTCCGTTTTTTCTTTCTTTTCCTATCCACACTTTCTCTCCTTTTCCATCCCTTGTTAAAAAAAAATCTATACAAAACAGCTACATTTCCGTATGCATTACATACATATTTGTATTATACCTGGTAGGTAGTGGTGATCATCATCCACTCGCTTGATGTAGCGCAGCCTGCTTCATCCGTAGATGACCCTACACTGAATGACAAATCTAATAGTTTTCTATAGCCTAGGAAACCATTTATAACGTTCGGCTGTAACCATATAACCAAATAACGGGATAATGTGGAATCTACTAGGTGCCTCTGTTATTAGAGTGGAGAGAAGCAAATGTGACGTTCATGCAGGAACAAAACCTTCACAAACTTCTCAGCGCATTGCCACAGTTGCTTTGGCGAGGCGCTGGTAATTGCATGGGAGCATCTGTTCACTGCAGGGACCAGCTCAACAGGGGCAATTGCGTTTTGCTAGGTCTGCTTGACTAGAAAGATTGGACTGATCTACTACTACTACTACTTTTACTACTACTACTACAACTACTACTACTATTTCACCTTGCGTAAAATATTGAGGTCCTTACCCAGGCATACGTCTAGATTTAGATTTATTCACAGTGAATATGCACAGTACTATGCAATGTAAGATCCTATAATAATATATTGTACATATATATATATATATATATATATATATATATATATATATATATAGATAGATAGATAGATAGATAGATAGATATATTGTACAAGTTTAATACATCGCCATAGAATAAACTCAGCAACTTACGTTTCTTTTATGGATAGCCTATTATGGCAGGCATTAATTGGATTACATATGTATTTTTTAAATTAATTTAGGCTAATCACCTACTGACAAACAAAAGCGACATTAGCATTTCTTGAAGTAACAGCACAATCACACAAAATTATTTAAAAAAAAAAAAAAAAAAAAAAAAGATTCATTATGCTCTTGATATAGCGTTGCTTAAACTGATGAAATAGTAACCAGTACAGTGAAGTCTGTACCCTCAAAACTGCAAGACGTCATAGCTAAAACAAACCAGAAGAGGCAAAAAAACAGAATAAATGGTTTGTGAATTTTTCATATACAGTATATATATATATATATATATATATATATATATATATATATATATATATATATATATATATATATATATATATATATATATGTCGGTCCTGCAGTGGATACTCAAACGGCTGCTGCTGCTGCTGATATATATATATACAGAGAGAGAGAGAGAGAGAGAGTAGCAGAGGCACCGAGCGTTACGGGCCAAAAAGGCAAACACTTTAATCCTATTTTTTCTGGTTCAGTCTTTCTTTCTACTCCAGAAAGACTATGTACTTCTTATGCTTCTGAATAGGGATTATAAGAGGTCCAGGAACTTTCTATTTCAGCTTTCGCAGACTAAAGTACAGTATATGTGCGCACTTATTTACTGTTATTGGTGACCTCAAATGACCTCGGTCAACCTCACATAACCTTTGTCCGAACTGGAGGTCAGATGAGTCTCCATACCAAAAATTGGGCAGCAGGGGTACCCGGCGTTGCCCGGGCCAAAAAGGCGAACTCTACTGGTGACCTCAAATTACCCAGATCTGATTTTTGACCCCCCTGAAACCATCCTTGAGCCACCCTGATTCATGGGTCTGGGGATCTCTGGCCCTTGGTTTGGGCGTGACTGAAGGACAAACAAACAAACAAACACTGAGGCTCTGTTATATGCTGTATATAGACGTCGAAATTACTGAAAAACCATATGGCTGCAAGGCAATTAGATACTGTACTTTACTTGGCAAAAAAGCAAACGATAAAGAAAAAAATCAAACAGGAAATAAAGTAATCCAACTGCAGTGACTCAAAAAAATACCTTCTGTTACTCTGCTCATCACACACAACATCGTAATAATTACAAACACAATAAATGGCAATTAGAATTCAACACTGAAATTCATTTATCTTTTAAAACAATAAGATTAAAAATGCAAAGTTCCAATAACATACACGAAAACCAAATTCATGGGGAAAGTTGTAATGGGAGAACAAGGGAGAAGGTAATAATGTAAGAGAGTTAAAGAGACAGACGACCAAAGAAGAAATCCAGAACGAGAAAACTTGCCACGCGGGGACCCATGACCACACCAACTTAAGAGTTCGTGAATTGACATTACCTTGAAACGACGAGCAGTGAAATGGGAGGATGTATTTTTATTTTTATTTTTTTTTATCTACTGTAGCACTGACATGAATTATTTTAAGACGATGACATACATTTGGTATGTAAGGGCGCCCACCATCCACTCATTCGATTTAATGATGTTTTCAGATGACTCTGTACTGAATGACTAGCACACTAGTTTTCTATCTATCTGTCTATTGCCAGATGCCTCAATCCCGTTGGGGTGGCTACAAACAAATCGCCTCCACGTCGCCCTGTCCCCTGCCATTTCACTGCCCTGCTCCCAACTCACTCCCCCCTCTCTCATATACCTCTCCACCCCATCCCTCCATCTCATCCTCTGCCTCCCCCTTCCTCTTTCCCCCTCCACCTCACTAACATACACTCTCTTCGTCAGTCTTTCACCCTCCATCCTCTCCACATTGCCAAACCACCTTAGTATATTCCTTCCAACGCTTCCTATCACATCCATTAGTTTTAATGTAAGTTAAAAATTCATTTACTACTCTAGATGATAATCATTCAACCGAATGACGCCTGTGGGTCCCGCAAGAGCTAACATCCAAGGCTGGCTGCAGTTTATTGGCCACACAATGTCATTCAGGGGCGAGTGAAGCGGGTCACTCCCGCCTTAACTGTGAGGGATTGAGTAGCTCAGCCCCAGTCCCTACGCTCTTCTTTGGACAGAAAAGGGTTGGATGAGGGATGAATATTGTTGCTACCACCAGCTGATTTTATTAAACTTAGGCCGCTGGTGATTACAGGCTCCATGATGGCCATGGCTAACTCATCCAGTCCAGAAATTCTCCCAGGCTGAATAAAATCGTATGGTAGAAACAAGAATAAAATAAATGTATGTCAATTTGTCTCTCATTTTTTCTTTGCTTAGCCAAAGTTACTAAGTTTAGGAGACAGCCTAACTCGTGAAGTAATGGAGTTTTGATAACCTCCGTACACCCTTCACTCCCATGACGCAATTTTCTTTCATTATTGCCACTTCCAGACGATTTTCTTCAAGTTCTGGTGGATTTTCCAAGCTGAAACAGGTTTGATACTGCCTCAGGTTTCCCTTTAAGCAGCTAGTACCTTTATTAGTTAAAGAAAATCGTCCGGAGGTAGCACGAATAAAAGGCAAAGAAGAAACAGTAGAAAAGGAGTTAAATATCACAAAAACATCCTTTACAGAATTATGATGCCCCCTAGACGTGTACCAACAGTCCGCTCTGATTATGCCTCTCTTCACTCCAGTTATTTGAACTTGACATACGACCTTCATGCGAACAGACAGACAGGCAGACGAGAGAGAGAGAGAGAGAGAGAGAGAGAGAGAGAGAGAGAGAATACAGCCAGCCAACGTCATGAACTGGTTAATGCGTATATGCTAGAAAAAGCATAACTAAAGAAGTTTATGTATTCTTCATGGGAAAGTCTTTCACACTTGTAATACACCAGATAACGCTCAAATTCTTCTCCACTTTCAACTTCATCATGGTCAGGACGACTCTAAAATTTTTTTCCTCTTTGTGACATTATTTGATTCATCTGGGTGATTCAAAGATGACTGAGCTGATCTGCGGAAAAATATTAAATGCTATTTCTTGATATGGAATGGTACTCACGGAATTGATAATACTGTTATGTTGCACACATTCAGTGGTAATCGACACCAATCTCCCGTAGCATTTTCACTTTCGTGGAGCGGTTGTATTTCTTTTTTACAATTCGTTTTTTAATTCGGCTAAAATACTGCGATCTGATTTCACACAGTCGGATTTCATTTTTCAGTCACTTAAATTACAAATTGTTGAATCTGAATCCTCAAATAAAATACTCGCTATCAAACAGGAACATCCATAATAGACGAGTCGTGTGATATTTGCACATGCGACACAGTCTGTTTTCTCATTCCTCTTTATAAAGCACAAGCAAAATAGAGTACATTTTACACAAACACACACACACACACACGTGTGTGTGTGTGTGTGTGTGTGTGTGTGTGTGTGTGTGTGTGTAGATTGATGGATAGATAGATATAGATATAAACAGATACACAGCATAGATATATATAGCGTATCTGGCGATAAGCTATACGTTGCTGGTAACGTTAATAGGGACAATTTATTCCTGTATTCTGTGGAAGCCGAACGACACGAGGCAGGACTTGGCCTCCGACAGAAGGAAAGCTTTGTACTTGTTTATCTGATCAGAGTCAAATGGGCAGCTTGGGGAGGCTCTGATACCGAATGACCAGGATTTTGTCCTCGATTGTTGCCGAGACTTGGCTCAGGCTGTTGTGGAAGAAATGGTGGCCCAGGCCTGACAAAGTGAGGATCGAGGTGAACGCGACTGAGCTCGGCTGCCGTGTCGATATATATATATATATATATATATATATATATATATATATATATATATATATATATATATATATATATCGTGAAGATTCAGTATAGGTTAGGACATTTTCTTTTCGTACTGGGGTGGTTCGAAATAGCCTTCTTTAACCATTCCACAACAAGAAGTCTACCCTGATTTGAACGTTAAAAAAAGGCTAACAATAGCAAAAATAGTGCGAAAAGACATCCATGAACTGACGTAGATTTGCCCTTATTCCACTAACTCCTCAGCTTCTCCAGCTTTCCTTGATTTCGTTCCACTTACCCTCACCTCTCTTGGCAGGTCCTCATCTCTTACTTCCTCCAGTCTTCCCTCTTGGCTTACAGTCACTCCCGCCTAGTGAATTTCCTTTTCTATGTCAGTTCCTTATCCCTTCGTTCTTCTATTCTTTTCTCATTAATAACAGTCATCCTCTCGTAATAAGTTCCTTTTTTTGGTTGTTCCCCTTCTCTTACTTCTCCGAGTCTTTTTTCACTCCTTATAATTATCCTCCTCTCCATACATTCCTCTTAGTTAATAGTTCCTCTTAGGCGAATTCTTTTACTTTTCACATCCTTTCTCACGTTTACCCCGTTCCTCTTTGATAGTTTCTCTTCTCTTACTCATTTAATTTTTCATTCCATATATAGGTCACGCTTTCCCTCTCCCATGGAAAATTCTTATCACTTATCTTTTTCACTTTTCCTTCAATTCTTGCATGTCTCATACCTTTTCCTGTTTTTCATGTTTTCCTGCAGTCACCCTGCTTTCTATTAATAATTCCCTTATTTTTCCCCTCCTCCACCATACTTTACTCTTATTTCCTCCAGCTTTCTTTCCTTTCCTGCATCATCATCTCCTGTGTTCGTAGTTCCTCTTTCACTTTTTTTCCCTCTGTTGGTAACAAATTTTTCTTTACGTCTTCCAGTTTCCTTCTATATCTTACAGTTTTCTCTTCTTTCTTCTCTCATTTCTTACAGTTTTCTCTTCTTCCTTCTCTCATTTCTTACAGTTTTCTCTTCTCCCTTCTCTTACGGTATTCTCTCCTTTCTTCTCTCTCTTCTTACAACTGCCTCTCCTTCCTTTACTTCTTTGTTTTCTTTCCTTTTGTTAATTCTTACAGTTTTCTTTCCTTCTCTTACATCTCATAGCTATCTCTCCTTTCGTCTCTCACAGCTTCCAGTGTTCTCTCCTTTTTTCCTTTGCCTCTTATTATTTCTCTCCTTTCCTTCCTTACCTCTTCCGGCTATCCCTCCTTTCCTCTTATCCTGTTTTCCCCTCCACTCTAAACTCAGTTATCCTACCCACCTACTGCTTTCCCATGAGACACTCCCCACCATTACGCCACAGTAAGTTACAGGAAGGAGGAGCGAAGCGGAAGGGGACCCGCAGGAGAAGAAGGAGAAGGAGGAACCCTGGGAGAGATGACCCTGAAGCGTATCTAGAACGAGATTCACCAAACATAGGATCGCTTCCCTCTTGACACTCCGATTTGTTTTTGTAGGAAGAACGAGAGAAATGGAAAAGTTCTGCATTCTCCTTTCTTTGATTTTCTTTAAAAAAATAATTTCCTAATCGTAGCTCTTGTTATATTTTTGTAGCAGCCGTGGCTCAGTTGGTTAAAGCGCTCCGCTCTGACCGAAGGGTCGGAGGATCGAATCCACCCAAGAGTCATTGGTAGACATCAGGAAGGGTATCCGGTCATCAAATGCTACACGCTCCAAACCAAAGTCCTCTACCCAGGGGCAACGCCTTAGCCCTTATCCAAAAAAGGAGGACTTGGCGTAAAACTGGAGAAAAAAAAAAAAAAAAAAAAAAAATCAAGAGACATGGAAAAACTCTTCACCCTTCTCTCATTGTTTTTCCAACAGGTCTTATTTACGACATGGAACTCATGGTAACGTTGTTGATGAATATCATGTGGTCCGGCTACGAAGCTTCTTTTATCCTTTTCGAAAAACAAGTATTAGTTGTCTTTTTTTTTTTTTATAATACTGAAACTACTTCCAGATTATTGACCATATTCTCTTTAGAATATCAAACCCCGTTATACTTCATCCTTGGCAATAAATTTTGCTAGGTGGGGACACTCACCATCCACTCACTCGATGTAGTGCTGCTTTGGGTGTCTGCCCTTTCCTCTCTTCATTCCTTCCTCTTCTGTCTTTCTTTCCATCTTTCTTTCCTCTTCCATCTGCCTATGGGCGACTCCACACTGAGTGACAAGCCAAATGCTTTCCTGTACACCAAGAACCATTTACTACGCTGGATGGTAACCATACAACCAAATTATGGCGCCTGGTGGTTTAGTGGGTATGTAAGGTGCTCCAGTCGGATTGAGTCTGTGTAGATTTATATCCAAGGGGTAGCTGGGGTTTATTGCTCACGTAATGCCACTCAGGGATGAGTGAGGCTGGTCACTCTCATCTAAAATATCAGAACCAACTTGCCTTGCCCCGGGCTCCTACGTTTCTCATAGGGCAACATTGGATTGGATGATGGATGGATAGATGGACACCTAAATGCAAGAAGGAACAGTAAGAGAGTGCAACGTGCACCCCCCACCAGTCAATCTATGCCGAATAAATATCTTTGCCTGGTGACAGTGACAACCGACATACGACTGTTTGTTTTCAAAATCGAATTATTCATTCTTCCCTGGCTCTTCACCCTTCCACTACGCCTGGTCAAAATCGGACCAAAATTGCGTTAATTGACCTCTCCATATAATCGCGTATTGATTAATTATTTATAATTCGAATCTCGTTATCCTTGCCTAACCCCGAATCCTTCCACAAAGCTTGCTGTTCTAAAAAAAACAAAAAACAAAACTAGTCAGTCCCCTAGCTGATCCTCAACCCATCCACCAACTCTAGCCCATATCAGATCCAAACTCTTTTAATTGGTTTCTTTACATACAGATATACGACTCGAAATTTTAGGCACAATTATTTAACAACGCATCTTTCTAATTTCGCCATGTGTTGAAGGCAGTAGCAACCTGACTACTGTAGGCTCACAGTGGCTAATTTCAATTCATATTATGAACACAGCAGGCAGACACGAAATAAAAGGGACAAAGGAGCATTATTTAGTGTTCCTTCTCTAATCTGTACAGTATCTGACGTGAATATAGTGAATACAGTTACAAAGATGCTAAGGTCATGGATAACACTATATTCCTTCAGGATGGAATGAAAATGAAATATTTGCACTGACATTTAGGAGATACTAAATTGTTTTAGATATTGCCTTTTCTCATATACATGCTTACTGCTCAACCTATGTTCTGGTAAACACTTTCTAATCTCACGAAATCTTGATCAGAGCCAACATTATGCTTTGATTTTGTTGTGAGAGAGAGAGAGAGAGAGAGAGAGAGAGAGAGAGAGAGAGAGAGAGAGAGAGAGTGTAGTATGCAAATTCCAACTGACTATCCATTGTATGTTACTGAGATCAGTATGAAAACAGAATAAATAATACCAAGAATTTTTTTTGCAAGTGATATATTAAATAAATCGCAAAAGAAGAACTGGTACGAAACTTTCTATGCCACCTAAGATATGGTCCATAATACATGAATGCCAAACTCGGGAACCACTGAAAACTTGATTTATTGACATCTCAGTAGGAGGCTGGGTTGTGATAAGTGTGAGAGTGAGAAAGGAGTAATGGATCTCACTTGGTTAAATGACAAGCGATTTTTCTCGTGTTTTCCCAGCTCACCTTTCTTTCCTTCCTTCCTTCTGTTGATTAACTGGCTTCAGCACACATTCATATATATATATATATATATATATATATATATATATATATATATATATATATATATATATATATATAGATAGATAGATAGATAGATAGATAGATAGATAGATAGATAGATATTTTTTAAAAGTTTTCAGAATCCGCTTTACTAACTCCTTTACTACGAAAATGTCTCGTCATCGTGATTTATATTCTTTCTGCTAACGAACAAGTCTGCTGAACATAGAGACGACATTTCTTACTGGCAGGGATAAGGAAGAGTATATCAAACGTCTTGAGTGAAAACAAAAAAATAGCTGAACTTGATCCTCTGAAGGTATCGAGTAAAATAAATGATATTATACTGAAGGGGTTATGGAGGGACTAACTTACATGAAATGAAAAAATAACTACTAAGACCAATAATTGAAAAAAATATGTACTATAGAAACTAATAAGTAAACAATTACTAAAACACACACACACACACACACACACACACACACACACACACACACACACACACACAAGGAAACTAGTAATAGTGCTAACAATAGCCTTTTCTGACACCAAAATGTTCTTTTACTGATAACTGTATGCATTATTTGTTCGCTGAATAGGATTAAGAAGCATTTTCTGAACAAATAATCAAGGAAGTTTTTACAAATACTACCGTTGCTGTTTATGATAGCTATTAGCCAGCCGGGTTCGCAGTTGAGACGTCATTTGTCGATATACTTTTGTACTATTAAGTCCAGAGCAATTTGCAGAGTGATTTTTTCTCATAGCTCTAATGCTAATATAATTCATCAGATTCCATTGTTGATGTCCGTTGAGTGTTAGTAGAAAGGGTGCTCATCCTAACCACGCTTTGCCAATCGGCTCATCGTCTCGAAGCTCTCACTTCTGAATTTCCTGTATTAACTTTTGAAAATGCCTAGTTTCGTCCATTTTAAAGGATCTTAGGCCTCAGTGGATTAAAACTGATATGCTTCTCCAGTTTACAGTACCAATTATTCGAAAGGGAATTTTATGAGACTTTGGAGCAAAATCCCGGGCACATAACTAGGACTTAACTGCATTCGAATCATAAATTTCATCTTGGTTTTACCCTTAAATTTTAATCGGTAATGAAAAACAACAACACGAAGTTCAGAAAAATGGTTCGGATTTTATTATCTTTATTCCTTTTTTTTTTTTTTCATTAATAGCCTGGCTTAAAGGAAGCTTCGTGAAATCTTTCTAATCTAATCAGCAGTATTCCAGTGTTAGAAGTGCTGGATTTCCTCTTCATCAATTCCGTGTCCCACACGTTTTAAAGTATTTCTAAGAGCAAATCTAACTGAATAATGAAAAAAATTATGACATGGTATCATTAGCTTTTCTGTCCCAGGCTATTATAAATATTTTAATTTTAATTTTCCTACATTCTGACGATTGTATTCAACTCTCGTAAAATAATTAATGTCTGACAATAGGAAAAACTGAGAACGAAAAAAAATCATACTAGCAGGATGACATAGCAAGCGATATTTTAACTGCCTACATGCAGTATTGTGCTCTACTCATTCTTATATTCCAACACTAGAAGATATATTTCTCTCACCAGACAGAATTCCTTTGCCAATTAATAGAAAACGTAATCCCGGTCACACCACAGGCCGACACTCAGGTATACCGGGAACGAAGGAGGCAGGGAAAAGTTTGATAAGTCACGTTACGAAATATAAAAGATTTATTACGGAAATATGTTTGGAGAAAACCTGCCCTGAATTTAGTATGGCGGTGTGTGAGGGGAAGGGGAGGAGGAAGAGGAGAAGGAGAGGAAGAAGAAGAAGAAGAAGAAGAAGTTGTGGGGAGGAGGAGGAGGAGAAGGAGAGGAAGAAGAAGAAGTTGTGGGGAGATGGAGGAGGAGAAGGAGGAGAAAAGGAAGAAGAAGAAGAAAAAGAAGAAGAAGGAGAGAGAGAGAGAGAGAGAGAGAGAGAGAGAGAGAGAGAGAGAGAGAGAGAGAGAGAGAGAGAGAGAGAGAGAGAGAGAGAGAGAGAGAGAGAGAGAGAGAGAGAGAGAGAGAGAGAGAGAGAGAGAGAGAGAGAGAGAGAGACCTTTAATGTTAACGCTGCTTAATTTTTGTGTTTGATTAGTAGGCAATATACCATATCAGCATTTAACTGATCTGCCAAAAACATTCTCATTAAGAAAATATAATTTACATCTATATCCAAGCTTCATTTAATTTAATTTCACACACACACACACACACACACCGCTCGCTGGTGCAGTGGTAACGTTCGCGCTTGCCAACTGGTGGACGGGAGTTCGCGCCTCGCTCAGGTTGCGAAAAGTTTCACTGACGAAGTGGGTGGTTACTGTCCCCCTTGAGCAAGGGGACGGGTGTGTGCGTGTGTGAAGGTCACAGCCTTGCCCTTACATCAGACTATAAGAGCTCTCAGCTCCCTTCCGGGAGGGTAAAAGCTGACGATCACGACCATCAAGTGATCCTGACCGACCCGGTGAATTACACACACACACACACACACACTCACACACACACATTTGACTTACTGAGAAACAGAGACGGGACCCCACGAGCATAGCTCATTTTCTATATATCACAATTAGATAAATACAATTAGGTAAATACACACACAAAACAAGAACCTTAAATCTTAAAAGATAAACAGAAAATCAGCACACAGGATCTTCTCTGCGATATCGTCACTCCAGAGTTCAGTAAAACTATATGTTCAAACCAAGGATAAAGTAAAAGACATTTACTCTCCTGTGAGGATTGAAGGGTATTTTTTTTATCCATATTAAAACAAGTTCTTTTCAAGATTACTAAAATCGTTTGGGATGCCGATAGTGCACTATGTGAAGGAGTCATCTCATGAGGGAATTAATTACACCACTCAAATTACGTATTTTATTCTACCTACTTTTGCACAAAATCATTCAGACTAGGAAAGACTGAATAGAACGGGGTTAGAGAAGGCATTCATTTGCCTTTTCGGAGACTTGCCAAAGCTGAATAAAGTCGTCAAAAACAGTAAAAAGTTAATAAAATATATATTTATTTAGACTGAAAGTCTTAAGAAACTGAATCAAGGTCACAAACTGCCAGAGGACAGAGTCCTTATCGTAATTAGCAATAATTTTTTCATGAAGAAAAATAGATGTGGGAAGATTCTGCACTCCCCTTTCCTTGTCCTTCCTGTTAAAAATATATGCCATAGTAAAGACAGGCAATTGCCCGTAAGTTTGTTCGTAATCTGGCCCAGGATAGTAGTGAGGTGGGATCGAGGGACAATGTAGACGTATACATGTTGATAATAAACAGTGAAACTCAAATCAACCTTGCGAGTGTTTCGTAAGATTTCCCCAGCTAAAATCTACTGACATTTAACACTCGCACACTCCTATGATTCACTCTCAGCTGAATATATGCCTATCACGTTAGCTGGAATAGCTTATCAGAGGTTTCTTGACCATGAACGGGTTACTATTGACTGCACTGACACTTTTAGCATCCTGCTGACACTTTAAGCGTAATAAAATCACTTGGGGTTTTCTAGAATTAAGTACTAGAGAAAATACGACCACGAGAGAATTTATGCTATTAATATTTACTCAGTTCGGCGCCAATACATGGGCGAACTTACATTTTGCTAAGACGCAGCATGAAAGCGTCTGCACATTAATCGGAGTAATGTTCCATGAAGACTGAAGTTTTACTGAAATTAAATGCAATAGTGGTATAAAATGCATTTCCTTTGCGCTGGTTTTCTGGTATCTGTTTTTTTAATACAAAGCTCAAGGAATAAATATGGCTAAAACTTTAGAGAAAAATGGACAAAGATTGATAATAAAAAATACTGTATTTGCTGGAGGATAGCATGGTGTCATGATTGTCTCAGAGGTTAAAGGGATAGCAAATGAAGGGGAAAATATGCAACACTTAAGGCTAACAATGAACGCCATCACACATCAAAGTTTCTATTACGTCAGTGTTTTCTAAATTTCCAAACAGCTCGTTTTAAAATTTTGCATAATATAACAAACGCCAACCTCTCACATCACTGCCTTCTATCTGGCCTCCCCTTCCCTACTTTGCGTCTCCCTTCCTCCTTTCTTCCCTTCGTTGTTCCTTTGTGCTTCCTTTCTCTCTCTCCCTTGCGTCTTCCTTCAGTGTTGTGTCCTTGTAAGGGATGTAAGCATGCACGAGACGGCAGTTACTTTTAATGACTGACAAAATGTGAGAGGGGGTCATTCACCTTCCTCAAGTGTTGGTGTTAGAGAAATGCTTTTAGGTTTAAGAGGCGCGCGCGCGAGCGTGCTTGAGTTTGTGTATATGTATGTATGTTTGTACAGCGTGTGTGTGTGTGTGTGTGTGTGTGTGTGTGTGTGTGTGTGTGTGTGTGTGTGTGTGTGTGTGTGTGTGTGTGTGTGTGTGTGTGTGTGTGTGTGTGTCAAGATGTGTGTAAATATGAGAGTTGTACCTAGGTGTCAGAGATGTGTGTGCAGTAGGTGTCAGAGGTGTGTGTAGAGGGAAGTGTAGGTGTTCCAGTGGTGTGTATAGGTGTTACAGTAGCATGTGTGGATGTTATAATGGTGTGTGTAAGTGTTATAGTGGCGTGTGTAGCTGTAGGAATGGTGTGTGTAGCTGTAGGAGTGCCATGTGTGGCGTGTGTAGCTGCAGGAGTGGCATGTTCAGGTGTCGGAGAGGTGCGCGTAGATGTCATATTGGTGTGTATAGGGGTCACTTCGGAATATGGGGCTGTGACTGATGTGTTTGGAGCATATGACTGGCAGAATTAATTATGGTGAAGCTTACAGTATGAGACCTTTCTAATATATGTGAACAAATCTAAAAAAAAAAAAAAAAATACTACAACAGCCACCACTTTGCATACGAATTTGCTGCGAATGCATTTATTATAACCTGAGATTATTATGGAACTATCCCCACCTGTACCAATGGAACCAAACCTGCAAGCCTATCAGTTTTTATCCTGGATATAAAGCTTTATCGATTATATATATTAGGTTGTAGGTTGGGGCGATCAACATCCTCTCACTCGATGTAGTGTTGCTTTGGGTGTCTGCCCTTTCCTCTCTACCTTCCTTCCTCTTCTGTCTGTCTTTCCTTCATTCTTTCCTTTTCCTCCTGCCTACGGGTGACTCTACATTGAATGACAAGCCAAGTGGTATCCTGTACACCAGGAAGCCATTTACTACGCTGGGTGGCAAGCATATAACCAAATTATTGCGCCTGATGGTTTGCTGGGTAATTAAGGCGCTCATCCAACGGATGAGTAAGACTGATCACTCTCATCTTAAATGTCAGGACAAATTTGCCTAGCCCAGGGCTCCTACGCTCCTCATGGGGCAACATAAGATTGGATGATGGATGGATATATATATATATATATATATATATATATATATATATATATATATATATATATAATATATATATATATAAGTATATATATATATATAAATATATATATATATATATATAAATATATAAATATATATATATATATATATATATATATAAAGATATATATATATATATATATAAATATATAAATATATATATATAAATATATAAATATAAATATATAAATAAATATACATATATAAATATTTATATATATAAATATAAATATATAAATATATCTATAAATATATATATATATATATATATATATATATATATATATATATATATATATATATATATATATATATAAAGGAGCGAAATGGCGAACATACTCTAGAATCGCTAAGAAACTTTTGGCATGTAATTTAATACTGATCCCGAAACAAATCTCATCATACCTAAACGAAATACCATTTTTTTTTTTACTTACCTAATGCTCGTTCTCTCCTGGCTGTTCTATTTTGTTCTGCTTTGATTGTCGCACTGTTGCTCATCTCATACGTATGTTTAAGTTGTCCTTTACGTTCCTTGGTTGACATTTTTCACAGTCTAGGAGGGTTCAGTAATACGGTGTTTATATACTTGAGACACATATTAAGTTCTATTCCGTGTAAGGTAAAACAGATAGAAAATTACATACACACACGCTTCCCCAGTAGCTGTAGTTTGTTTAGATACTAACCAAAGAATTCTTTATCCCTCTGTTTTCGCTTTCACAGTCATATCCGGCGAGATAATGTTGACGAGAGTACGAGCAATCGACATTGAGAATTATTAAAATAGTTTTATCCTTAGTTAAGTCAAAACTTTCCCAGTGAAGCTTAACATGTTGAGGATTATTTTCGTTGAGATGTTAGCAAATCAAGTATGGAAGCATTCCATAGTATCAAATCACTTGCTTTGGTGTTTCGCCAATGCCACTTCTTCCACCACCCCCTACTGACTCAACGGTTTCTCGGGTCGAGGCTTCAGTGCAACAGCCTGGACTGCATCACTAACTCGAATATCCATCGTCATTTTAGTCCACTGTTTATAATTATAACTGTCCTGCACGCTCGATTAGAGCAGCGTAACTCCTCCCATGAATTTGGGAATTGTACATTGTTTTACCAGTTATACTTTATTGTATGAAAGTAGTCTTGCAAGAGCACTGTTTTAAGTAAAAGGCAGTTTTACATGTATACTGCCACATTTGTAGAATTTCATTAACTGTTGGAATTAATGCTGATACAAATAGCTCAAAAGAAAAAAGTTTTTTAGTTTATAATAAAACCAGATGACGGAACGAAAACCATAAAACTGCTTAGCCTGGATGAACAAGTAGGAGTAAGGCCGAGTCTGAGTTAGGAAACGTGGGAGAATGCTTCGTTACGCAGCAGAGTAGCACTGGATGACGATGATGATGATGAAGAGCCTACTACATTAATCACTAAGCAGCGCATCCGGGGCTTCCTCATCGCTATACAAATCGTCACAGAGCACCTCATTACATCAGTAGTCATGTAAGAACTGAGTAGCAAATGTCCCCTACCCCCTCCTCGCGCCCGTCCTCGTAGTAAAACAATGACAGCCATAAAATATGTAGTGCTGTTCCTTAACAGAATCTCGCAGTGCCACCTACAAGCCACTTCGGTCACCCCAGAGGCTTTATGGTCCCGCTCCATTATAGTGCAAGTGATAATGTTTCATGAGATAAACACATTCTATTGCCAGATGTGGTGAAAATGTCCTTTATAGTGTTATCTTCGGGAGTTAATTAAAGAGCTTATGCGTAAACTCGATTATGTCGGTAGACAAAGGGTGGTATTGTCCAGTACTCGGTCGTTTCTGAAATATTACAAACGCAGAAAATGTGGGGCATTTCCCAATATTGCAGTTTCACTTTACCATATACATTATGAGTTACAAACTATTTACACTACTACATTATACTATTACTTCTTTATGAAGTGGAGTGGAATGTACTTCATAGGTTTCGCAACAAACTGGAAGGATTTAAACAAACCATCATGTCAAAACAACGTACGGACAGGTGCCTAACTCATTTCCCTAAAATGTTCAAGGAAATATAACAAAATTCAAAATGCATACAGCTTTATTCTCGACATGAACACAGCACACTTTCATTTCTTACATACGACTAATAACTGCCGGAATTAACAGAAATGTACGAAAAACAAGAATACCTAATGAACCTGGCACATGTATTATCAACTCATGACAGCATTCAGCAATAAGTCCTACCTGCTTACCATATAAAGTCCCTCTGGTCGAGTATGTTGAGGTGAGACATGGCTCCGTCTGTGCTCGTAACGTGCTCATTCAGTGGCCAGGAAGATGAGTATGGCTTTATGAGTCTCTCGCCTGTATTACCCGACCCTCACTCTGTCCAGTGGGGTGAGACATTTAGTAATTTATCGTAAAGTTAATGAGCCTCTAAGCATACCTGGCCAAACGAGATTTTGATTTGTGTAATAGTTACTGCAGTCTCAAAAAACACATGAATAATATAACCAGGTGCACAATATACATGAGTATTACAAGCTACTGAAAAAAAGGAGGTAGAAAGGTAAGGTAAATGGACAATGAAGACTGCATTACAGATTAAATAATGACGTAAGATATGCTACTAGATTAAACTAATGAACGTGTCTTACATCACACATGAGAGCAGTAAATGCCAAATTCACAACCAAATTCATAGGGGCATAACCATTAAGTCTCCGAACGTTACCAAACCTCCCTCCACCACTGTGTAACAAGGAACCCACACAACCCCAGGCACTATATCCCTGACAAAGTAGGACATTCAGTGTAATTACTAGACATCACAGGCATGGAGAAAGAGGCTCGGTGGATCATAACTAAAATATAAGCCCTCCGCTTCATCTTCAGTCCTGGTCACGTCAGAGTGGCTAAGGCTTTTCTTTGTGTCCGGTGAAGAAAAGGGAAAAATTAGTTTGCATTTTTTGATAAACGGATGTCGCTCTTTCCTTTTTTTTTTTTTTTTTTTTTAATTAATATTTTCGCCTTTGAGAGTTGTATCGAACTTCGGGATGGATGGAAATGTCTGTCATATGTTAGCTTAGTATTCGTTTTATGCTTCATTATCTAACCTTTCTCTCAGGGTGCCTTTGAAATTATTACTGGTATATACTCGTAGCATTATGATGATGATGATGATGATGATGATGATGATGATGATGGTTACTTGTAATTTTTCTTTGTAGACTATCACGTGAAGGAACAGGGATAATTAGTTGGCTTTTTTGTGATGTACTGATATCTTTGTGTGTGTGTGTGTGTGTGTGTGTGTGTGTGTGTGTGTGTGTGTGTGTGTGTGTGTGTGTGTAATGATCTGGATTCTGTTACTTGAAACTAATTCCAAGGTATGGCTGAAAATGTCTGATATAGCCTTCTAATACCTACTTCGCCAATAAGTTTCTTTTTATTTTATGGTGATGCCTATACTCGTATAATAGGGCACTTAGGATAGTGATGATGATGATGATGATGATGATGATACTTGGCATACTTTTCTGTTACCCTCCTTTGTGTCAGGCGAAAGAAGGCGTTTTATTTATACTAACACTTTTTTTTTTCTTTTTTTTTAGGTCTACGATCTGGTTCCTGTGAGTTGTTGCTCATAGGTCTCCCGTAAGCTGAGTAAAATTGTGTGTGAAGAGAAAGAATGATTTTAAAAAGACACAATCTTACAAATGAGATTAACCTCTTCATCTAATATACTATAGCAGTAGGCGTGTGTGTGTGTGTGTGTGTGTGTGTGTGTGTGTGTGTGTGTGTGTGTGTGTGTGTGTGTGTGTGTTTTGGGCAGCCGAAAATACATTTCAAATCGCACCAAAATTGGCACAAAAACTGCAAAAAAATTCGCTGATGTGAAAAAACTTGGTCCCATCACGATTGAAAAGCTTTTACTATATTTAATAAGCGATCATATTTTGACAAAAAAAAAGCTGCTCCCGAAGCCCGGCATAGGATCTCCGTCAAATTTTTTGCCCAGAGGTAGAACTAAAATGAATTGGGTTCCATTAATGAAGCTGCAAATAACACGATCAATTGTTTAGCTGCAAAAAATCCAAGTGACAACGTTACACAAGAACAGCACATAAACGCTTGAGCCCTTTGCAGGAGCAAGTGTGAGGGGACCGAAAGACCCACGAGCACTTGTTTAATATACTATAGCAGTAGTCGTGTGTGTGTGTGTGTGTGTGTGTGTGTGTGTGTGTGTGTGTGTGTGTGTGTATTTTGGTCAACCGAAAGTACACACTCAAATCGCACCAAAATTGGCACAAAAATCGCTAATGTAAAAAAACTTGGTCCCATCACGATTGAAAACTTTTATTATATTTAATAAGCGATCATATTTTGACCAAAAAAAAGCTGCTCCCGAAGCCCGGCATAGGATCTCCGTCGAATTTTTTGCCCAGAGGTAGAACGAAAATAAACTGTAGCAGTAGCCGTGTGTCTGTGTGTGTGCTTCGGACTTGCGTTCGGACAATTTAGGTTCCATTCCCGAAGCTGCAAATAACACGATCAATTGGTTAGCTGCAAAAAATCCATGTGATAACATTACACTAGAACAGCACATAAACGCGAGAGCCCTCCGCAGGAGCAAGTGCGAGGGGCCCGAAGGGCCCACGAGCACTTGTTACGATAATAGCTCGCTATGATTTATTCTTATCTCCAAGCGAGTTTTATCAAACCTAGGAATAACCTTTTTTCTTCAGGGCATCAGTGAGCACTCTATTAAACCCACCTAATTCGAACAGTCTCTATCAAGTTTAATAAAATCGTCCAGAGATAGCAATAATGCAATAAAACCTACGTCTTCGGAATAAGATCAGAAAATATCAAAGCCATAGACAAAATAATAAAACCGACACAACTCTTCCGCTGCGAGATATTTCTTTATCTATCTATCTATCTGTAGCCCGACGCCATAATCCCGCAAAGGGTGGCCGCAGACAAAACGCCTCCAAGTCGCTCTGTCACCCACCATTTGACTACCCTCCCCCCAACTCACCCCCCCTCCCTCATATACCTCTCAACTCCATCCCTCCACCTCATCCTCGGTCTACCTTTCCCTCTCTCTCCCTCCACCTCACCTACATACACCCTCTTAGTCAGTCTTTCATTCTCCATTCTCTTCACATCTTCTTTATCTTTACTCGTAATAAATATCGTACGGTGGCACCTGAAATAGACGACACCATACTAAATCCGTTAATAGAAACTGTTCCAATTTGCTACGAAAGGTTTATCCATTTCATGATTGGGACAACTCTTACCATTCTTTTCCAGCTTAAGAAAGAGAATTTTGGTCAGATGAGAGTGGTTCATCGGAGCCTGAGAATTAAAAAAAAAAAAAAAAAAAACGACAACAGTATATGTCGAAGCGATAGGCCAATACACAAGGGCTTAACGAGCTTAAGCCCACAACCTGATTACGAGAATGACAGTGTGACAGAGGGATGGGTGGAAGTGAGTCAGAGAGATAATCTCTCTAATCCTCGATGCTTGTTAACTTGATTGATAGACAGCAAAGTGAGGGTCTGGAGGCAGGAATGGGGGAAGGACGAAAGCGAGAGTGAGGAAGGGTGGGATGGAGACAGTAGTGGTGGAAGGGGGTAAAAGTCTGTTGTTCTACTAACTCCATTACAAAGGATATATCTCTAAGTGAATAAAATAATTTGTTGGCAGTAAGGGTGAATTTCTAGAAAATCGCGCTATGGTCCTAAATGGATAAGACGATAAAGAAGATGAAAGCAATTATTGATGTAGGAAAGGCAGAAGGTCGTCAGAGTGGGTCAAGAAATAAAGAACTCAAGCATTAATCTAAAACAAGTACAGCAGATCTTTATCAAACACACACACACACACACACACACACACACACACATAATACCTACTTATCTATCCATCTATCTATCTATCTATACAGTAGAAAGATAGATAGATGGTAAGAGAGCAGGTGAAGGAAACAAGAGAGAAAAGAAAGTAGTATTAATCGGCAATAAAGATCAGAAAGGTAGGGAGCGGTAGGAAGGGAAACCAAGAGTGAACGGAAAATAGCAATGATCAAAAAGAAAAAGAAGAACGGAAGGGGATTGAGGAAAAGGAAGGAAATCCGATGTTAAAGGGGATAGAGTAATAATCATTAATACAAGAAAATGTATTGAAGTGTATTCATTAAGAGAATAGCACAATTATTGCCGGATAAGAGGGACAGAAAAATATCAGACCCTCCTCACTTTACACAAAAATCACATGAAATATATACCCATATGAAAAATAAATATAGTAAGTTTGTGACGGTCTTTGTAAAAATTCATGTGTAATATAATCAGGCTAAATTAATATCTCTTTATTCAGCTGAGGGATTTTCAAGGAGTTCATAGGCTACTCTAGTTAATTTTCAGTCCTTTGACTTCCAAGTTTCCCTCAACTGTGTAAAATCGTCTTGTAGCTGCCTGAGTGAAAAAACGATGGTTAGTGCATAGGAGGCGATGGAGTCAACTATCAAACCTTAGCATTACTGATAATCTGTTCCCACTATCCGCAACACACCCTCAAGTCATGTTCGTGTGTCACTATTGTCAGTTTATCGCCTGGCGGAAGTGGGTCATTTCCTGCATTTTGAATATTTAGTCATGGTTCTATAAAATTCGATGAAACCTATTTATAATGCATGAATAGTTTCCTTGATTAAAGATGCATGAATGGTTTTCTTGATTATTTATTAGCTGGGTCAACTCTCCTGTTTGACTACATTTGGCCATCGAAAAAGTGAGAGGGGTTAGGGATCTTTGTCAGGGTAAAACAAAGTGTTACGGTGTAAGGGTGGCCACTGTTTATTAATTGATTTACATGGTTCTGCCAGAACTTCTTTATCATACAGTACTTCAGTGCTTGAACGGAATATGCGCAAAATACGGAACCATTTCTTGTCAGCATAAGAAAAACGGCGATTATCTGACTTGTTCATTGCACTGTGAACCCTGAATATTGTAGGCAAAACAGAAGTTGCATCAACTCAGAATAAAATAAAACTAGATCAAACGTGTTAAGAGAGCACAAGGACCCCGAGTTCTAGCTGTGTCCTTCGTGACCTTGATCTTTCATGAATCTGCATCAAAAGAGAATCACTCCTTATCCCAACACAAAATGCATGTGCCAAATTTGATCCACATTGATGTTTCATTCATGATATAACACCACGCCCTGAATTATGACCTTGACCATTGACCTTCACCTTTGATCAATTTGATCAAAACCAAAGCACTTCTTTTCAAACACTTTTAAAATATGTGAAAATTTTCATTCAAATCGGATCAGGTATTCATGAGATATTTTACCAACTCACATACACACCTAACATAGATATACAGTATGCGAAACAACCGACTCGATCATATTAGCTACGCCTTCAGCGCCGTTAGTAAATAAACATAAAAGAGCACTATGTGAGCGCGTGACGAGCGAGCGAGAGTTTGTGCAAACGCTTATCATTACAATTTCATCTTGGTGTAAACTTTCAACATTTCTGGTGAAGTAGCTGAACAATAACAGAAATCTAGTTGAAATAAAATATCTACTTTCTCATTTTTTTTTTTCTCTCTCACGTTTTCTCTCTGGACGTGCATATAACGAGGGGCCGTAACATTTATCACAAGCGCAATGTTCAGCTCTCTGCTCCCGACTTGCCGTTTCAGTGATCTGCGTCGGTAAAAACTTGGCTACTATTTTTTTTTTTTAATGCAAGGAAGAAGGAACAAAAGGCCAGGAGCCCACAAACCGTTCCTTCCAAGAAAAAAAACAAAAACAATACAAAAGAGAGCCAAATTCAAGATCCATTCATTTCGAGATGCCTGGACACACTGCGTTTAAAAGGCTGGAGAGCATAGGAAGTAGGAAATACAGAGGGAGACAGTTCCAGAGTTCACCTATTACATAAATGAAGAACTGGGAGTAACGGTTAACTCTTGCATTAGAGAGTTGGACAGAAAAGGGATGAGAGTTTGCTGCTAGACGGGTGCTTCGCGCCCGTCGTAGAGGTGAAGGAATGCAAACAGACAGTTCAGAGGAGCAGTGACCATTGAAGTAGCGATAGAAAAGAGATAAAGAAACTACAATGCGGCGAAGAGTCAGAGGCTGAAGGGAGCTAGTAAGAGGACGAGAGTTCATGAGACGAAAAGCCTTTGAATCCATCTTTTTGAGAAGAGCTGTAAGTGGGGAGCCTCCCCACACATGAGAGTTGTACTCTACACAGGGGCGAATAAAATCCATGTATAAAGTCAACAACTATGCAGGGGTGAAGAAGGTACGGAGTCGGCTTAGCACACCTACTCTCTTGGATGCAGATTTTACAAGAGATGTAATATGATCTTGCAAGATAAGTCCCGAGAGAATGAAACCCCAGGTATTATTTATGGATGATGTAGCCAAAGCTTGCCGGGAAACACGGTGGAGTTTTTATTAGTAAATGTGAAGGGAGGATCAACTTCTTTTGCCAGAAGTTAAGGCTGTATGCTGCTTTGCTTCCTGAGTACGTGAGAGAATTAGAGGCACATTGAAAAAGAGATAGGAAATCGGAAACAAGAAAAATGTGAGTTGAAAAGTATACACACACACACACACACACACACACACACACACACACACACACACACATACACAATATCTATCTATCTATCTATATATATATTCACAGTAGAGGGGGGGCACTCCAGCTGTCACCTGGTGAAGGGCAGCAGCTGGTTGGAAGTTACAGTAAGGGTAAGTCGCACCTGTCACCTGGTGAAGGACACCAACCTGGTGGAATTCACATAAGGTAACTGTATGGAATGGGAAGGGAGGGGAGGAGAGAGGAGGGAGGGGAGGGCAGATCCATGATTCATGACGCACCCAGGTCCCGAACCCTGAGATAATGCCACTAATCATTTCACTGATTTTACTGCTATAATAGGGGAGAGGAGAGGGGAGGGGAGGGGAGGGGAGGGTGATGGGTAGCGGGAAGGGAGGGGGGTGGGATAGCTCCATGATTCATGACGCACCAGATCCCAGACCCTGGGATGATGTCATTCCTCATTTCACTGAATTTATTGCAAGGGGAGGGGAGGGCAGTAGGGGGAAGTGGACGTGGAGGAGAGGAGGAGGGGAGGGGAGGGGGGATAGGGAGTGGGAAGCAGGGCGGGAGGAGAGGGAAGGAGAAGAGGAAAGGAGGGTGAAGGAAGAGAGACAAGCATACATACACACACACACACACACACACACACACACACACACACACACAAAATACACAGAGTTCCCTAGGTAATAAAAAATGTAGGGCAATTTTGGTGACAAGTGAGGGAGGGACTGTCCTCTTAGCTCATGTATGTGTCAGAAGGAAGTAGGAATGTGGAAGGAGAGGTACGAAGAAGGAAGGCGTATGACAGGTTAAAGGGAAAATAATGTAAAGATATCATCGTCATCATCATCATCTTCCAGTTCCTCAAGGATAACATAGCTGGAGATGATCCACAACCAGGCAAAAGAGAGCAGAAGCCTAGGGTAACTGTGAACAGAACGCTCAGTGATATCCGTACATCCGTGTAATAAACTCGTATTTATTATTCTAGTCCTCAGTATACAGAAATTATGAAAACATTTGCTAAAAAGAAGTCGATATAATATTAGAGTATTCATATGAACCAATGGATGACTTAAATGCTGGTGGGGGTAAATCACATAAACCTACCACAGCAGAAAGCATAATAAAAGAACATTGCGGAAGCATAGATTTATTTGGTCAGATGCCAGTACTGCCAAAAAATATGTTCTAAGATATCTTCGACAAAGAATAAGTAGTCTTATGCAACGGTTGTCTGACAGGGGGAGAGGGGGCAATGGGGGAAAAGTTTTGAGGATGACTTGATCTGCATCTTTATGGTGGAGTTGCTGTTAAAGTTGCCCAATTAGGAGTCTTAGTTCTTTCTTTCCCTGTGGCCGCTTCATCGTATCCTCTGTCATGCTGATCTTTACGTGCAAGTCTTCCTGCATGTCTTATTAAGATGTTTCTACGTACATGAATGTATATTTTTATAACACTTATGATTTCATATGTGTCTGCTTTAGGTTTATTTGAAGTTAAGGTCCAATTTGCTGTAGACATTGTGAGAATATGACTACCTGATATCACATTCTCTTTTTCAACAAAAGCCTTTAAGAAAAACAATGTCAGAATACGTCTGCTTTCAAATATGAAAATATGTAATCAAAGGACTGTTGGAAAACAAATGTAGTAAGACTTTCCCTTCTTGTAAATGTTATACAGAACATGACTAATTCTGTAATGTGAGCAAAATGTTGAAAACTTGCGGCCGTAGAATATTAATTAGTTAGGCACTTATTTCCTGACAATTTCTGTACACACAACCCCCTGCAGTCAAGAAGGCCGTGCAGAGAAGGCGAGGTAATGCTGTGTGTATCTGTGATAATGGCAAGGAGGCCACCACGGGAATAAGTGAGAAACTGATATGTAAACTGAACCTTGCACCTTCCATGAACGCATTAATTTGTTTCCATAGCTTACCAAGAAGTTTTTTTTTTCCCCACTGAGGAAATTCGTGTATTGAAAGGGTTGCTAACTATCTCGACTACCGTTTCGAAGTGCTGGAAAAATTCCCAGAATAAAGTAACTTGACCTAAAGCAAGTACACAAATGCATCCTTGGCAACGAAAAGGTTTAATAAAAGTGAAGAAAATGTATGAGTATTAAAGGAAATGTAAACTAGCCATTAGAGCCCACCTCACATAAAAGACAACGCCACAAACACATAAAGACATAATAGGAGACAAAGGACAGGGACAGCAGGAGTGAGATGGTGAGATACGGTGCGAGAGTACGTAAGGGAAGTAGGTATGTTTGGGAAGATAGGTCGTCACGGAGTACCGATAGAAACTGCCGGAGGTTTTGTCGATTCAAACCTCATAGGATGCAGAGTAAGACTATATATATATATATATATATATATATATATATATATATATATATATATTTAGAGAGAGAGAGAGAGAGAGAGAGAGAAGCCTATATTTTTACGGTGTGCCGGACAGCAGAAAGAAAAAATAGAATGGAAAGTCTATCGTTCGTCAAATATCTGAAATGAAAAATGCCACAGCACATAATTTTTTTTTTTTATTTACAGCAGAAGAATAAAACACTGAAAAACTGAGCTCGCTGAATGAAAACAGAAGCTGGCTGTTCACTTTCAAAACACGTGTCAGCCTCGAGAATGAAGTACTGTTTTGGGATGATTACGCTTTCGTTTTTAGGAAAATACTTCCATTTTTCTGAGCAAAATGGAAACGTGTGTGAATAATGCTTATCATCATCATCACCATCATTATCATAATCCCAGCCTTAACTCCTACTTACCGCGCAGTCCCGGCGACGTGAATTAACGCAGCAACATTGCAAGGTCCCTAATTTGCACAATTTTCAATTTTCGCGAGTGATTTCGCGAGTGATTTTTGGCATGTATACACGGGACACCTTCCTCTATTCCTCTACAAGATGCCAAGCAGGAACAATGCCTTACACCGCATAATCTCTCCCCCCCCCCCACTGCACGCCATTGTCTCGGCAATTCACCTGTTACCAGTGACCTGGCCAATAAAGACATTCAGGGCCAGAGTGATTGCCCAATCGATGACAATGTGGAGGACAAAGTTTACATAGCATTAGAGGAAGAAACAGTCAGAAATGATGATCAGGTAATGTGGGAAAAAAAATGTCATGAATGGTGATGAGTTAGTGAGTGAAACTGCTTATAACGCCTATATTACTGTTTGAAAACCAATATACTCTTGTACTACATATAAATTCGTACCAAGTAAATAAATACTGTTTATGAGTGGATAAAATAGTAACCCTCCCATAGAACTCGTTTTCTTTGGTGCCAGCCTGTTAGAAAACCCAGTCAGGTAAGGAAGTACTCGTACCCAAATCGCGTATTTTAAACCTCAGGTGAGCGATTTCTCTATGAATTTTCGATGTTTCTCACCAAAAGCGGATGTTTGGGCCAAAAAAAAAAAAAAAGGTCCAAAAACGTCGGGATGGGGCGGGTTAATTAAGACGAATGGTAAGGTGAATCCGGAACAAAGACTAGAGGGGCACTCAATGGAGCGCATCTCTCCGACAAGGGCAAAGTAAATTCCAAACCACTCTTCATAATGGAGGTTCTCTCGTCATTGATCGGGGTTTCTCAAAGGTGTTTTCCAGATCCAGTATTTGTAATACGATCCCAGATCGGTCCCAAATGTTAATCGATTGTTGCCTGGGACATAGGCTATCTGCCCCCAAAATTTCTCTTTTAAATCTCTCTTTTAAATTTTGAGTAATCCTGTCAACAGACAAACAAATAAACAAACAGGGGAAAAAACATACGCCTCTTGTCGGAGATTGTAGTGAAAGCGCGCACGCACACACACACACACACACACACACACACACACACACACACACAAAGGAGAACTAATTATTAAACAGCATGCTCACTAAAGTGGGCCAGTCTTTCATTAATCACTCGTTAAGGCAGCCTTAGGCGGCCTTTCCGCTCGATTTCAAAAGGCTGTGTTACGGTAACTTTAGTGCCTTCGCTCGATGTCTAAAGGCCAGAAATGAATCATAACTCGGGACCGATGGCCCGATTTGACTGGAAATTGTTTTATCCTTTAAGCTAGTGCTAAAGGCCAGAAATGAATCATAACTCGCGACCGAGGCCCCGATTTGACTGGAAATTGTTTTATCCTTTAAGCTAGTGCTAAAGGCCAGAAATGAATCATAACTCGCGACCGAGGGCCCGATCTGACTGGAAATTGTTTTATCCTTTAAGCTAGTGCATTTAAGCGGTACAACGCTCTAACAAAAATTGCTCTACAGTGCAACATTTTTGCTGTGTTAGTAACAAACGGACAAACAAACATACAGTAATAGCATCATTATAATGTAGATAGAAGACAGATGAAAGTCATATATATATATATATATATATATATATATATATATATATATATATATATATATATATATATATATATATATATGTGTGTGTGTGTGTGTGTGTGTGTGTGTGTATACATCTGTCTGTCTATCTAGATATCTATTTATCTATATATTCATCAGTCAGTCAATCTATCTATTACCTGGTTCACGCCACTAGGAATTTGCGAACACGAAGAAATATGAGAAAGGAAGAAAGCATGGTAGTGGGGATCATAATCGTGATGTCTCAGCCCTTCTAGCTCTCTACATAATGACAGCCAGTCATCCTTTGTACGAAACTCGCAGACTACATAAAGTACTGAATCATAAAGTAATATATGAGTTTTCTGCAGCAGTATCTAGACTGAAGTATAGAGTTGTCCAGTAAATGGCACTTGGCCTGTCAACAAAAATTTCGCTTTATAAGCTCAGACGCAATATTGGAATATGAACTTCTGGATCTGGAACTAATAACGGGAATGTAAATCACAGATCTGGATAAAGTTATCAGAACTGGAATTTTTCGCCATAATTTTTCCAGGGTAAAATTTCAAAGTTGTCTAATACATGGCTATCCCCTCTCGTGTGTATTCATGCTGTTTAGCGGCAGGCTTACACAGTTCTACTACAAGTGGACACCTTTACTAATAAGGTATACGCCGTGTAACTGTGGAAAGGTCTTGGGATACAGCGTGATAGAATGTATGTGGAAATTGTGGTGTAGTGGCTATATGAGTGAGAGGGTCGGTTTATGACATCTAAGGAACCTCAGCGGGATGCGAAAATGTCGAGCACATGACAGACATACTACACCCTTTATACTCTTGACTTTGTCTAAAATTGCCATCTGTCCATGTTGAATGTTCAGTTGTAACAATGCATTAACACTAGAATATGATGCTAGTTGGGGAAAAATGCAATGTAAAGAATGCAGAGTCATAGTATTTTTTTTCTGCCACTATGCAACGGGTAATATGCAACAAAAGGTTGAAAATCTGGCCTGAGTTAGAGTTTAGTGGTATCTGTTAAATGCCCGCCCTCAAGACGCGATTGATCCGACGTCAGGATAATTTGTAGGCACACAGTCTACCGATTTGACAGCCGAATGCTCCAGGAGAAACTCAAATAGACAGTCGGTGTAAGGAACACTGGCTGAGAAAGTAATATCGTGTGTGTATGTGTGTGTGTGTGTGTGTGTGTGTGTGTGTGTGTGTGTGTGTGTGTGTGTGTAAAATCTGGATAATTTTTTCAGAACGTCAATTTCTCCCAATATCCAGCAGAAGCCATAACAAGTCATAGTATAATTAGTTTTAGTAACAGAGAAGAGCTGAGATACTAGAATGTTATGATACAACAGGTGAGTTAGGCCAGGCCCCGTAATTCTTCTCACTTTTGGGAAGTGAAGTCTTGAAAAAATATTGTTGAGTCCTTCAGCACAGGAGCACCTATTAAATTTTCTTATCGGTTCAGTTTAGGGAAAATTATTCAAACGATAAGGGTTGGATATAGTAATGTTTACATCCTTCACAACGCAATAGATGGTAACCTGCTTAAAATAATAAAGGCGTTCCCGTACTGCAAGAGGTCAATTACAAGCAGTGCTAAGAACAGCAAGTAATTTACCTCCCGCTCCAAGAAAGATTGTAAATAAAGATTTCTTGAAGTGACTTTATTTTCGCTGATCCAATGATCACTTGAAATAGTAGACCTCATCTTTTTTTTTGTTTCCCTCTGAGTGGGGGCGACCCAGATTTTGATAATGCTGCTGCCTTAGGGACCTACGATGAAGACAGTAAATTTGCGCCATTAATATGAGTATATACTCCGAGTATGTTAATGGTAACCATTATTAACACATCCAAGATTATACTCACTCTCAGCCGAATGTAGGTGTCTGGTGTTTGCTGGAATAGAACCCCTGAGTAGTCCCGACCAAGACAGAGTGTACTGCACATTATAAGGATTTATAGATGTGTATGAAAAGTGTGAAATAGTAAAAGAACAATCATATGGTAAAATTATATACATTTCATTTACTGTTAGGATACATCATAAGGCTGGATATTTCAATCTCCATCACTAGACGGAACAAACTGCCTTCGCCATTCACTTAGACTAATGGAGCTCGAAAAGACAAACTGCAGGGAGAAAGGTCTGAAGTGGAAAACACAAGGGAAAGAGAACGAAATTAAGTGAAAGACTTAAAGAGACGGACGACCAAAGGAGAAGCATTGAACGAGCAAACTTACCAGGCATGAATCTAAGGCCAGACTGATTGGCGAGTCTGTCCAGATCTTTGGGGGAAAAAATACAAGGAGGGGAAAATGTAAAGAGAAAATAGGTGCACATCCATTCTCCTTACTTTCTCAATCTTTTCTGTGGACCCCTGGCAAAGACTTTAATTAGTTAATTATTTTTTATTTACTTATCTACTCATTTTGGAGGGTTGGGATAGAGGTGGAAGAGTGTTTCGTGGAATAAGAGTTTATTCTACAACCCATTTTTAGGTGGGAACAAACAAGAAAGTTGATAAAGATGATGGTAATTCGCTCATTATATTCTCTTCAATACATGTACTGAGAGTAACGAAGACATAACCCAACAGTATTTGTTCATCCATCCATCCATCCATCATCCAATCTTACGTTACCCCATGAGGAGCGTAGGAGCCCGAGGCTAGGCAAATTGGTCCTGACATTTAAGATGAAAGTGACCAGCCTCACTCATCCCTGAGTGGCATTACGTGAGCAGTAAACCCCAACCATCCCTTGGATACAAACCTTCACCGGCTCAAACCGATTGGAGCCCCGTAATTACCCACTAAACCACCAGGTGCCAAAATTTGATTCTTTAGTTACCACCGAACATAGTAAATGGTTTCCTGGTGTACAGGAAACGTTCCTGCAATTAAATTTCCTGGTGAATCGTATCAACAGTGGCCTTCACTAAACTGAAAACATTTTCATTACTAGAAAGCACTCAGAGAGCGCATACCTCTGCCAATGCCAATGCCATTAAAAAAGATCCGGACCCGGATCCGTGGAGATATTGTGTGAAATACATAGGACTGGGGCCCGCCCTCAAAATTAATCAATTGCTCATTGGCCCATGGACCACTCTTCTACAAAATTTCATAGAAATTCATTGAGAACTTTTTGTTTTGTTTTTTAATGCGAGGAAGAAGGAACCAAAGGCCGCGAGCCCGGAATTATTGTTCCTTCCAAGAGAAAAACAAAATACAAGAGAGAGCCAAATTCAAGATCCGATCATTTCGAGATGCCTGGACACACTGCGTTTGAAAGACTGGAGATCATAGGAAGTAGGAAATACAGACAGAGGGAGACAGTTCCAGAGCTGATCTGTTGGAGATATCGTGTGAATAAACAAACAGACAAACATAGGTGAATACATAACCTTTTCCAACTTCGTTGGCGGAGGTTAAAATGGATATATTGACAATAATATGGCAAAATAAATATAAAGAAAGTTTGCAGCCGTGTCATATTTCAAAATGGAACCAAAATGGACTGCTTGCTGATTAAACTTTTTGGCCCCTACAAGTAGACAAGTACATAGGAAGTACAGATAACAGGAGACTTGCTGGCCCATGCCGAGGTTATATGTGGAAAAAAAAAAAAAGCTAATTCTGTTAAGATTTAATCAACGTCAAAGAGAAAAGGACAGAAGAGAAGAAGGCTCTCCCCCACCCACCACACCACCGGGTTAAACAGGCAAGGGAAAAAAATCATGCTTGTTAGAATGGTAGTCTCGTTTTATATCTGTTGCCACTTGACGATTATATTCAAGTTAATGGAAACCTCGAGTATTAAAAGTGTAAGTAAAGGCTAGATGTGATCTCTTGAGTTCGAAAGTCCTCTCCTAAGATGAAAAAATCGTCTGGAGGTAGCAATGATCTGTGATGACAAGACTGATTTTCAGCAGATGAAGATACCTAGGAAGTCCAAGTCACTAAAAGATTCTCTCTCTCTCTCTCTCTCTCTCTCTCTCTCTCTCTCTCTCACTCTCTCTCTCTCTCTCTCTCTTGGTACATGCATAAATTGTGATAACTTAATCCTCAATTTACAAAACATTTTACATGGAGAATACACGACTTGCATTCAGAAAGTATGACATGAAACCTCAATATACAGAATGATTTAGGCTTTGTTGGAGGCACGTGTAGTATGAGCATTCCATGGGTTCTCTTCCTCTATATTCCTCTCTGTCCAGTACACCAGAAAGACTGATACTCGTGGCTGATGCACTGTTTCAGAGAAGGGTGTGTTGCTGTTCTGTTGGCGTTATGGAGTTCGTTGTACAGTCGGTAGCTTAGGTTAGAGTTAATGGTTTTGGCGTGTTCGTGTCCTGTTAATTCTCAGTCCCGTAACATATTTTGCAATCTATTCTTCTGTGTGCAAGTGTGCAATATAGGAAGGTATTGGGGACTTGCAGTCGATGGTGGTCTGCTGGGCGAGGTTCTTCACTTTTTGTATAAATTATGTAAATACATTATATCATCTTGTTTAAGTTATTCTAATTAGGGACGACAGCTGAAGTATATGGAAATGTTCCTGACTCGTCTGGTTCCCTTTCATATATTGATGTCCCCTATATTAGGTTGTGCCTCGACTGACAGTCACCAGGTGATGAGTGCAGGTATGTAATGTAGAAAGGCATTACATATCTGCAGTCGATGGTGTTCTTTTGGTCGGGGCTTTCTTACCATTAGTGTAGGTCTAGTTATTTGTCTCTTAGGATTTACTATAGGTTAGCGATTTGTCTGTTAGGTGATTAGTTTTAGGGTCTTTATATTAGGCATTTTTGTTTATAAATAATATAAGGTTAAAAATATAAAAAATTACAAAAAAATAACAAATAAAAATACAAAAAAATAAAATAAAAATTATTACTATATATATGTACGTGTGCATGTAAGTGTGTATGTTCATATGCATGGATGTGTGTATGTGTGTATGTATGTATATATACTGTATATGTTCGTATATATATGTATATATATGTCAGTGTATATACATATATATAATTTTGCCTTAATGACCAGGGGCTCCGGCCTCAATGGTCGATTGGTAAAAAAAAAAAAAAAAAAAAAAAAAAAAAAAAAAAAAAAAAAAAAACAGTGCTGTAGATTTTTTGACTTTAGGGATTGCATGTTCCTTTGATTAACTCCAGACACAACAAGATATCTCTGATAAATCGAATAAAATAGTTTGGAAATTGCAAGAGCTACGTCACCGGAACGAAGAGATTAAGGAGTTTAACCTCACATCTTATAACAACCTTCCTACGTGCAGCAATTTTTAAGCAAGGCCATACTCTGACATCATGCCTCCTAGCTTTACCCTAGAGTGTTATCGAGAGAACCAACTATCGGGTGTCTTAGGTCAGGCCGTCTTCTAAATCAAGACTTATTATCGTAAGCTGAAAATTAGCTCAGATTATGTTCAAACGAAGCCCCATCAACTCATCCCTGTCGTTGTATTTGGAGAATCAGCAATCTGATGCATATAGGACAGGTATGCTTTAGATAGTTACTGAAGTCTGTAGTTCTCAAGGACAGCCGTACCCTACAGTATATGAAGGTCGAATATATCATGCTTCTTCTATATCATGCCCTCAAATATTAGGATTCCTCTATATAAATGCCGCATTTATCAGGCTTCTTCTACATAAAGGCCGGGCATATCAGGCTTCTTCTATATAAAGACCGCATATAGCAGGCTTCTATATAATGGCCGCATATATCAGATTGACCCATCCATGTGCACCCAGTTAAAGCTCAAGGCATACAAAAAATTAAGACCCCTAGCTTAGTCCTGTCGTGGCATCTATAAAAAGACTATTAGGTGTTATAGGTTAGATATAGCCTATGTTAGATTCTGAATTAGTTCGTCGTATTTTAGGCTAACAGTTGTACGTGAATCAAGAGTTAGGTTGCGATAGTGTTGCCCTCTGTGATCCCCACCATAATAACTATCTCGTAGCTCAGCATTGCCCTCACGAGAGAGAGAGAGAGAGAGAGAGAGAGAGAGAGAGAGAGAGAGAGAGAGAGAGAGAGAGATTAAAGTAGGGGGGGGGGAGAAGATCAGAAGGCAGAGGGAAGGGCGAAATGATGACGGGAGGAGAGGAGAGGGGAGTGTCTGAGGGCTAAGAGTGGGCTGGGAAAGAGAGAGGCAGAGGGATAGCTCAGTTAAAACCGCATGTGGTCTGAGTTAAGGAACGAAGGCTGCGTGAAGGAGAGGTATTCTGTTCTGTTAAAAGAGCAAATTATTTATGGAAAGTAAATCGACACTACGACGACATTATTATTATTATTATTATTTTTTTTTTTTTGGCTCATTCGCACTGCCTGAACAAGATTTTATTTAGGTACTGAGAGAGGTCTAGTTGCAAAGGGGTTAACGAAGGCTTAATGCCGAAACCCCGTTTGTAATGAAAGAGGATAATCAGAGGAGAATATTGTACAGAACGAGGGTGACAGAAGAGTTAGAGGTGGGGTGCGTATGATGATGGTGGTAGGGTGGCAGGTTCATTTGTGAGACGTGGCGTGGAAGTGACTGAGAGCTCAGGCGAAAACTTCATCATGGCGTCTTTATACCGCCCTTTGATCCCCGCCAGCCACCTCTCTCCCTCCCCTCCTTTCTCCTTTCCTCCCTCCTACCTGATTTCTTCCGCCTCTTCCTACATGCCCCCACTCTTGCATGAGTTTCTTACTCCTTTTTTTTTTAACTTCATCTTCTCCAGATATCTTTTCGCCCACGGCCATCTGTCTTCTCTTTTCTTAGTAACTTCTTTCCCTCCCTTTACTTCTTCATTTCTATCTCTTGCCTTTCTCCCTGCTTGAACTTTTTGTAAGTTCTCCCTCCTTGCTTTAACCATCTCCAAATATATTCTCTCCTCATGGCTGTCTCCCTGTGGCTTATCTTCACTATCCTGTCTCTCCCCCTCTCACCAGTTTGATTCTTCTTGCCCTCATTTCCTTCCTCCCGATAATACTCTTCCGAGACTATTTCCCTCCTTGCTTTACTTCATCTCCTGTGGATAGCCTCTGACCCATTGTCTGCCCCCTTTTCTATGGCAGTTTCTTCCCTTTTGTCTAATTCCTTCCTCCTGCCCCTCTTCCCTGCCATATCTCTTTCTTTCTCATACAACTCTCTTCTCTCTTATGACTTTCCCATTTCTCCTTTGCCTCTTTTCTCGTGTTTATCCCTCCCTCCCTCTCCTTACTTGTGCTTCTTCTTTATTCCTCTTTCTAATTTCTCCTTGCGTTCCTTTTCCTTCATTGCAGTCATCCTTTGCACTGCGTCCTTTTCCGCTCTGATTTCCCATACTCCCACTGGCTGCCTCATTACTTCTTCCTTCCCCACCTGGTCCTACAAACTAATCTCCCTTTCTCTTTACCCCAACCTATCACCACCATCGGTCAGTGTTCCTTTAATCACCCACACTGAAGAAGCTGAGGTAATATCGGTGTAAGTTGCAGAGAGACAGAATTACCCAGTTCAGAACATGAAAATCTGTTTGCCTTGCCTTCAGCCTGTCGATTCTGTCTACCCCAACATTAGTGGTCAGGATTTGTTTGTGTGTAATTCCTGTTTTTGTCAAATTAGTGTGCGTGTGTGTGTGTGTGTGTGTGTGTGTGTGTGTGTGTGTGTGTGTGTGTGTGTGTGTGTGTGTGTGTGTGTGTGTGTGTGTGTGTGTTTGAGAGAGAGAGAGAGAGAGAGAGAGAGAGAGAGAGAGAGAGAGAGAGAGAGAAACTTTTATGCTTATAATTGGAAGGGTAACAAAACTTTTCCAAAAAAAAAAAAAAAAAAGCTTCACCAAGAAGCTTAATATCATACCCTACCCGCCGAGCCTAGCACTGCACAAAGACCGAAAACTAATTTTGGTTCCCTTCTTTATTCCTCTAGACTTCTTAATTAAAAACTCAGAGGCCTGGCGGTACTGCAGGGAAGGCGGGAGGAATGGGGATTAGGGTTAAGTAGGGGAGATAAAATGCCAGAGGAAAAAAGGTACAAAAGTCTTTAATCTCGCAGGGTTTAGAGATTTCCTAGTATCTCCTTCTAAGCAAGCTGTCTAACTTATAGTACTTGTTGAACTTTATTTTTCCGTAGTTTAATCATTGTAGCTTATTTCTCGACACGTTTGTATAATTATCACATCGAGCATATTAACGTGTTATTCAGAATTATAATTTAGTAAGGAAGAGCTCAGAGAAAGCTTTGGAATCTCAAGAGAATTATGCCTAAAATCAACTCGGCGAAGGACAAGTAAATGAGAATGGAGTGCATTTATTACATCGTAGATATATTCTTAAGCATACGACACAATCGTAATGAATGCGACTCTACCTCTTGCAGTCAGAGTACATTTTACAGACAACATGGTAAGTGAATATGACGTATAGTCAAATTTCCATCAGATTCTGAAAACCTATGTCTTGTCACTATTATACTGCATCGGTTCTACCTGTTACGTGTTATTATTCAGCTGTTTGTTAATTTGATTTAAGCATAATCCTTGCAATTTGATCCATTCACTTTCCCTTACAAGTTTAGATCTTCAGTGTATTAAGCCTTGAATTCCTTTTATTGATTCAAGTTTCTTTCTCCCGGACACTGCGGTTCTTTAATCGCACTTTCATAATGCCTTTCCTAATACGATTTCTTCTTCCGCATGTACTTTGCATCCTTCTAGCGTTCCATTCGTTTTGCACTGCGTCACCTAGTTTTTCAAGCCTCCCTCCAGAAGATTAATCCATTCGTTCCAAAGAATCTCTCTTATGCTGGTTAAACCTTTCAAGACAATGATGTTAATTTTTCTTTTTTTCTTCTTTTTTTTATATCTCTAGACTTGATCAAATGGTGAAAAGGTTAAGAAAGCCCATTTTTAGCCTCTCTCGTTCACAAAGAATCTCATAGGCTGAATTAAATAGCATAGATACAGCGAAACTTAAATGTAAATAATGTCTCATCCAAGTGAAAGTGTAAAAATTATATAGCCATTGCAAAATCAGCTTAAAATGAATTCTTACACGGTAAGGGTTAACCACGTCGCCACGATGACGTACTTTACATCTTTTTCTCGTCAATGTGCGACCTTTATTATCGTCCGCTTTAAGTAATGCGAGACGATATAGTTTGTGTGTGTGTGTGTGTGTGTGTGTGTGTGTTTGTGTGTGTGTGTGTGTGTGTGTGTGTGTGTGTGTGTGTGTGTGTGTGTGTGTGTGTGTGTGTGTGTGTGTGTGTGTGTGTGTGTTGCCAAAATACTCCGACAAATTGAGGACGACTTTTCATCAAACCTTCAAGAAATAACAAGTATGTGGATGCATTAGCCTATTACTTTTAGTGAGGATTTAATTAAAGACGACCTAATGCCAGTCACCATATATTTTTTTTATTATGGATAGGATTTTTGTGAATCGTGACAACTGAATTCAATAGAGTTTTGCATATTTTGTTCAATTTTGGTTTGTAGGTAGCTCGCACCTTTGTCAATAACATATTCTGGAGGGCGATTATTATTCGGTCCCCGAATGCTTTTGTTTCATTTCTTTCAGCTTCAGAGAGTTAGTTAGCTGCCAGTGATTTAATGAAACCTATATCTGGCCCCTCCAATTCGAAGTCTCTCCTAAGCAGAATAAAATTATCAGGAAATTGCATGAATTATGCAAATATTACATCCTCCGACTGAAGGGTTAAAGCATCCGAACTCAGCCTCTTTCTGTTCTACTATTAGCATATTCTCCGTTCTTCCTGACCACTTCCACTCACAGTCTCAGTCATTCCACAGGTTCCCACACTCTCACCAAGATACCTCTCGACCGTCGGGAATATTCCTATTACCTCGAAACTCGAAGCTCCAGCAGCGTTCACGGAATTCCTGAGCCTGCACAGTTGAGGGTGAATGACGGCGGTGGCTGTTTGATGTGGCGGTGGTGTGGTGTGACCGAGATATGAAATGGTAGTATTACTTGGCGGTACAGGATGATTTTAGAAAACGCTTAAAGCCATACTATAGGCGACATACCAAGCTTCATGGCAGTTCTTCCTTAGCGATATATTTTGCATATTACCTTTTATCACTCTTTTCTATGCTATTTAGATCGGTTTAATCTGAACATAATAAACATCAAAAGCATTTATGAGGACGTTAAGAGACGCAGCCAATTCTCTAAAGTCACATAGAAAAAGACTCTTGCACTAACCTGGGTTCTGAAGGAGCTGTTCCAACTCTTTATCAGTATTCGCGATCACCAGTAAAGGACTGAATGACGAAACTACTACTTTGCAACACGAATAACCTCTTCACTGTTGCAGGCCACTCCTAAGCTGAGCGAAAGTGTCCAACGGTGGAAAGAATACACTAATAATTGGAGTCATCGTACTGTAGGGATTTACGTGGAGTACTTTTTAATCACGTTGTATGTAGAAATTCTAAATAAGTTGCTGGGATGATATTTGGTCAAATATACAGCATTCAGAAAAAATTCCTTTCTTCTTGACCTCTTACGGTTGTCCTATTGATGACTGGTTTTCTTTATTGTGTTGCTGCCTCATACTTATCAGGTGTGTAGGATGGAAAAGATATCGAGAAAAATCGCCGCATGCGAAGCCAGTACATATACATCTCTTTGAAATTTCATAAACGCATATTCACTTTGTCCTCCATTTTGTCCTCTGTGGATTTCACGTAGTGTGATTTACCTCCACCGTCGGTGATCGGTGCTGGCGACCATCATCCACTCAGTTGATGTAGTGCTGCCTCCTTCTTTCTTCGCATATGTCTATCTTTTTTCTGTGTCTGCTCTTTTCACTTCCTCTTTTTTCCCATCCCTCCTGTCAGTTTTTATTACCCGTCCCCGTCCGGTGGGGCTCGGGGACGAGTGTTCTTTTCACTCGGTTTGTCTGTTGGTTTGTCTGTCTGTCTGTTAACAACTTCACGCGAAAACTACTTTTGAGATTTTGACTAAAATTACAGGAATGATGGGCTATGACCTTCCGATAACCTGATTAAGTTTTGGGCCAAACTATATTTCATTACGCTTCCTCCTCATTCTCTAATATGTCCATGTAGTATCACCAAAGTTATCCCTTTGTTTGTGCGTGTGTTTGTGTGTGTGTGTGTGTGTGTGTGTGTGTGTGTGTGTGTGTGTGTGTGTGTGTGTGTGTGTGTGTGTGTGTGTTCATTTTTTGATTCTCTAGCACTGCCTAATATCTGCATATATGTATTACTAACTTATCTTATTTTCCCATTCAATTCTTCCTCATCCTCTAATATCTTTCAGTATCTCCATGTATGCATTACCAAAATTATCCAATGGTTCCGCCTTCATTCTCTAATATCTCCGTGTATGTATGGCCAATTACTCTATTTTCCCTTTTACGTTCCCTTCGTTCTCTCATACCTCCATGTATTTATCGTCAGTTGTCCTATTTTCCCTTTCACTTCCTCCTCATTCTCTGGCTCCATCTCCATCTCGGCCTCAGCCACCTGCCGTGTGAAGTGTGGCAGTTGTCAGGCTTCCACTAATTAAAGACTAATTGATATGCCGGCCAGTCACCAACTCTCTTAATTACCCAACTTTTAGGACAAAATGTTGAAAAGTTGAATTAGGAGGGCGAGAGTCACAGCAAAGGACATTAATGCTGATATATATATATATATATATATATATATATATATATATATATATATATATATATATATATATATATATATATAATCTCGATGTATATGTTCTTTTTTTCACTCCTATTTTTATTTACGCTTCTCATTGAACTCTAAATTATGAAATGCGACATTAAACAGCTCTTAGAGATAGTAATAAATGTTGTATATTCATCGATTTCCCAATTCGTGGATGCTGACATTTGAACACTTTTTCATGTACGCAAAATTGGTAGGTAGCCATAACATTCTCTGCATTTTTTTTTTTTTTTTTTTGGCTGGTAGACGAAGTCGATGGTTATTATTTTTGTATGAAACGTATCTGTGTGTGTCTGTCTGTGTCGAAAACTCAAATCTTAGAAAGTATTGATTGTAGAAGGGAAAGTTATTAATAAAATTTGTTTAGAGTCAACTTAAAGTCACATGTCACTCAACCAGCATTGAGAGTCATCCGGATGGATACAAAAGTCATGTTTTCATCTATCAGTATCATTACAGTCTACCAGGCTCACAGATGACGGGTAGTCTTGTCTTACGTCCCCCCCCCCCGTGTGTGTGCGCGCGTGTGTGTAAATCTACACAAAACGACCTCGATAATTTAATGAGCTCAGTGAAAATGGCAGATGAAATTTAATGTAGATATATCTGAGGTAATACACTTTGCCGACAAAAAAAAAAAATATTAATGTTGCATGTTCAATACCTCACTGACGGAAAAAAAAAAAGAAAAAAAAAAAAAAAGGATTTAGGAGTTATTATAAGTAACACCCTCAATGAAGGATTTAGGAGTTATTATAAGTAACACCCTCAAAACCTCAAAACAGTACATGGCAGCCAGTAACATGGCATACAATATGCTTCATCGCAAGGAACTTTGATCATAAAACGCCCTATGTAATATCTAAGCTTTATACGTCAATAGTTAGAACACATCTAGAATACTTATTATGGAAGGAGAGAGATTCGAGAGAGCTCAGCGCAAAGCCACAAAAACGATCCCATCTCTGTGACATTTACTAATTGAAAAGCGAGTAAAGAAACTAATTATGTTATCTCTAAAAAGGCGACGACCCAGAGTTCTAATACAAGTTCATTAATTTTATAATGTTGAATATGATAATTTGTTCAAAATACAGAATGACACTGTGACTAAAGAATGGAATGAAACTCAAAAGCATGAGATGCAACACTAATATTGGGAAATATTACTTTAATATTCTCGTAGTGGAACACAGGAATAGGATACCAGCAAAAAAAAAATAAAAATAAATAAAAATAAGAGAGAGAGAGAGAGAGAGAGCATCTGTGTGAAGGTATGAAATTCTCTCTTCCCCAGCTGGGATCTCACGACCATCCGTTCAGCAGTCCACAACACTAACACTTGACTACACCTCCTCCAGTTGAACACCTTGTATCAGGTAACACATTCTGTTGGTTTATTCTTGCTTCCTTCAGATGATCTGATTTAACATAGGAAAGCATCTGTTGTGGCGAAATGATTAAGGTGATTTTTTTTTAACTCCTGCAGTTCGAAAAGTCTCTCCTACTCTGAAAAATATGAGAGAGAGAGAGAGAGAGAGAGAGAGAGAGAGAGAGTTACATCATCGGAGTGAATGGGTTAGCTCTTCCTCTTTCCCTTCGTCTTCTTGCCCCTCCTCCCTGCTGCCCGAGGGTGTGACGCTGTATCCCCTGGTGAGACCCCGTGACCTCACTGGGATTATCTGTCAGCTCAGTCGACGTGAAGGATCAAGGGGGACGGGCTGGGAGAGGGGGCAGTGGTGGCTGGGGCGATGTGGCACGGTACTGTTGATAGCTGTGGCGATGAAACTTGGTATAGTGGTGGTTATGAGGTTTTTTAGTGGTAGTGGTGGTGAAGGGTGACTAGGATTAGTGGCAGTTGTGGTGGTGACAGTAGCAATGGTGGTGAGGTTTGGTGGTGGTGAGGGTGGCAAGAGGATCGAGGTGGTGCTGTGGTGGTGGTGAGGTATGGTGGTGATGAGGGCCGGAGTTAGTGGAAAGAACTCGCGACTGTATTATACGTCAGCTTAGTCAACGTGAGGGATCAAGGGGCAGTGAGGCTAGTGGTGGAGAGAGTGCAATGGTAGTGATGGTGGTGGTGGTGGATAGGGTTAGTGGCAGTGATGAGAGATGTATTGGTGTTGCTGGTAGTGGTGAGTCTTGATGGTGCAGGAAAGTAGTGGTGGTGAAAAAAGGGTCTTGCTAGTTGTGATGAGGGTTTGTAGTAGTGGTGGTGTAGCGGTAAGGGGTACGAAGGAGCTCAGAGGGAAGCAAAGAGCAACAGACATTTCGATGCTGTTTATAATGGTATATGTTATAACTAATGTTACTACTCCATGAGTCGAAGACAAAGATGTGGGGTTGTGAGGATTGGAGTTGTGTGGGGGGGGGGGGAAAGAACTGGAGATAGGGGAGAGAACTGGAGATTATCGTTGACTCAGGAGACTCTCGAAAACTTTTTCCTTACCATTTCTATTTATCTATTGCCAAACACCGTGGTCCCGTAAGCAATGGTCATAAACAAATTACCTCCATGTCAATCCATCTATCTATTGCCAAACGCCGTAATCCCGTAAGGGGTGGTCATAAACAAATTATCTCCACGTCACCTTGTCCTCTACCATTTGGCTGACCTCCCTTTAAATCACACCTTCCCCTCTCATATATGTCTCTATTCCATCCCTACATCTCATCCTCGGCCTCCTCGTTTCATTCTAATCATATTATTACACATTACTTTTCTCATGCGTTTTGTTGTTATTACTGCTGTGAACCAAGCTAATCGAAACGAGAATCTGATGCTATGTATTGAAATATGAGGAAACTATGTTGATGTTAATGTAAGTATGAACAACTTACCAAAGAGCATTGAAGCCTATGATAGGGTACACTGCATTGATCACTAAAATGTCTGCTAGAAAGCCTTGTGAGTCAATAAGAACACAGCCTGAGGAAATAGTTTAAAGGTCAATAATGATAATGGTGGGAAGTATTGATGGCCATGTTGAGGAATGGCAGAGAGAGATGTGTTTAGGGAATAACAAGGAATAACTTTAAGAGAAGCCTGTGGAGTCACATGGAGAGACAGGCTGACGAATGAGGATATAAAGGAGCGTTGTGGTGTTGATGTGGATGTGATAGGAAGCGTTATGAGGAACACACTGAGGTGGTTTGGCCATGTGGAGAGGATGGAGGGTGAAAGACTGACGAAGAGAGTGTATGTGAGTGAGGTGGATGGAGGAAGAGGGAGGGGGAGGCCGAGGATGAGATGGAGGGATGGGGTGGAGAGGTATATGAGAGAGGGGGGTGTGAGTTGGGAGCAGGGCAGTGAGATGGCGGGGGACAGGGCGACTTGGAGGAGATTTGTTTGTGGCCACCCCAAACGGGATTGAGGCGTCTGGCAATAGATAGATAGATAGAACTTGCAACTTCCAACTATAAAAAAAAAGAAGAAGTCCTCGTTCCATGTCTGTACTTGAAATTAAAGCTCAAATTCTTGTCCCTCTCCTACTAGCGCTTCATAAGAGGCAGCGTTGTGCACCACTCCACTCCAGACCAAAGCATCCTCCTTCCCCCCTCACAACATCCATCACCGCTCTCTTCAATTCTACCCTCAAGTTCGCGCTTCCCTACTTCTCCTTTCACCTTCCCCACTTCCCCTCACTCCTTTCCTTTCTCCCATCCTCAGCCCTGTATCTCTTCCCTCACCCTTTCCCCGCCTCCCCATTTCCCCTTATCCCTGTCACTTCCTTTCCTTCTCTTTCATCACGCATCTTCCAACCTCTCTCCTTGGCCCCTCCCCCCTTTCCCTTCACCCCTTTCCTTCCCTATAACCCCCTGACTCCCCCCTCACCTTCGTCCCCCATCTCCCCTCACTCCCTTTCCAGTCCATCGCATCCCCAGGCCCCTCCCCTCGCATTTCTCTCTTTTTTTCTTCCCATACCCGCGCCACCTCTATCTTTCCTTTAGTTTCTAGCCTTTTCTAAGATGATATTCCCCTCCTCTGGCCCCTCAAAGTACTTGTTTCTATATGCCCTCCTTTGTCGCCCTTCACTCTCAGCATTATCACTCGTCATCTACACTTCCCCCCCCCTCCTCTCTCTCTCTCTCTCTCTCTCTCTCTCTCACACACACACACACACACACACACACACACACAACATTTTCTTTGCCCCGTCCCTCTGGACCCTATAGTCTGGCTGAGGAAGATAACGAGGAAGAAATGTGGAGGAGTCTGTGACACACACACACACACACACACACACACACACACACACACACACACACACACACACACACACACATACACACACACGGAACTACACGATCCATGAACTTGGCAAGGCATGTACAGTTGGCCACAGGAACTCATGTACATCTACTAGTATCGTATCGTTCACTGTGTAATATTAGGATTATGAAGAAAAATGCAAGATAAAAAAATAGCTGCAACGCAGTCCTGATAGGGTACAGGAAATTCTCGGTTTGCCACCATATTTTGCTGGCCTTTGTTAACTTTTCGTTAAATTTAAGAAAGATGCCAAATGAAGCTTGTTTGGTGCCAGTAAACCTGATCTGCCAGTTTCCTCGGATTACGCCGTCAAATGTATGGGAAAAATTGCACTGTCTCTGTCAAAAAATAAGGACCAGCTGTTTATAAATTCGTGTGGCAGATTAAAGGCAATTTTCACCACAGAACATTAACATTTTGCACACTTTAAGACAAGAATAACTGCGGCAGATTACTGGTATGCTAAATGACGTGTTGGAAAAGAATTTATTTGTCAACAACTCTCATCCAGTTTACTGTTTTCAGGCTCTACAGATATAGATATGTCTGGATGGACTGTGCCTGGATGATTGTTTAGCTGATGTTAGGAAACTGTCACTGTTCTTAAACCATCATGTTTCAGTTTCATTTACAAAAGGTTTTCATCATTACCAGCATGATCACCACCCTTGTCGGTTGTTCCTCCTGCAAAAAACACATCTTGGTTACGAGAGGAAGAGTATCGTAGGTTTCCAGGTTTGTTTTAGTAGAATATACAAGAAACCTTGAGTGCAGAATCTCATCATGTCACAAGTTCTTCCTGCAAAAAGCAAGTCTGAGTTACGACAGGGAATGGATCTTAAATATATTCGAAAAAACTATCCCTGTATTGCAGAATATATAAAATACTCAGTTAACCGCTTCAGAACGGTAGTTTTTTTCTCTTTACTTTTAAGGCAACCATACTAGTTTACTCAGCTTATTAGTGACTTTTTCTGACTGACAGGACTAGAGTTTGCTTTCATGACCTTTTTGTTTACAGGATGTCTCCCCTTAAATGAAGAGAATCGTCTAGTAACAGAAAAAAAAATCAGAACTAGATACTATCAATCTGAAGAGGCTAATCTTTTCAGTACGACGACGTCTTGTCACAGTAAGCTTGCTGAAAACATGAGACGATTTAATCAGATTAAGAGAATTTCCTTACGAAAGAAATGTTAATGAGGGCCATATCTAATCGTCCTACTTTCAGAAATCTCTCCGAAAATGAATAAAATCTTTGAGAATATTAATTAAAGAAAAGGCCACCTAATTGCATGGATACTAAATTTTTTTGGCCAAATTCACTACTGTGCACCTCTGTTACACCTTTTCCGTTTACCTAATGACCTAATTTGTTTGCGCTAATTGGAGGGAAAATAAAGACGGTCAAAGAAGTAACTGTGAACCAGATGGAGAGAGGTCTGAATCGTCTGGTAATGTTTGCGTCCTCCCCTCCTTCCCTCCCTCTCTCCCTCCCTCTCTCTCTCTCTCTCGTGCCAGCAGCTTCATCCCTCACACATCTCGCAGGTAAATGAGTTACCAATTTACCCCTTAACTTGATCACTCTCAGCATTTTACAGTCACACTCACCCTTCCATTGCGGCCCTATCCCTTCCATACAGCGAGAGAGAGAGAGAGAGAGAGAGAGAGAGAGAGAGAGAGAGAGAGAGAGAGAGAGAATGCATTATGTAGCGACGGAGATGAACGGACCAAATCTGACATATTATGATGTTAGGAGATGGAAGTGCGCAGCCACCAATAGCATGTCTGTGTGGAGAATTAAAGGGAGGCTTTGTTCTGCAGCGGGGTGACGCAGACGACTGGTGGTATTGTCCTTCCACCTCAGTCTGCCGAATTTTGTCGTCTCTTTTCAGGTTTTTTCCTGTGCCGCCGTAAGAAACGAGGAGAATACTTGGGACTGTATATCCTGTCTACTACACTTTTTCTTCACTAACATCTCATTGAAATAGTATTCCTTTTTTTCAGCACAACTTTCAGTATGAATAAGTGGTACTTGTAGGTCATGTCATATTGAACTGACTATTGGGATCATGATTATAAAGATATTTCTATAAATTTAGTTTTCTGCTTTGTAAGCCTCCGTATAATATTGCACGCGGTGTTCTGTAAAATGAAATATTCATTAAAACAGGCAGAACTCTTCAATTAAATGCTCGCTCATGAATATCACATTTCAGTTAAATTAAACCAGGTGGGTCTGATGCCGCTTCTGTCATTATTTTAAACGCTCATTGAATAACTCTTCAAACTGAAAGCTTTCCGAATAATTGTTGTAAATTTGAGTCCTCTTTGGTGCAATGAGGGACAAAAGAGGGATAAAATTTCGCCTACTATTCCACTAAGTCTGCTTCACACCTGTCACATGTCGATCACTTTCCTCTCTGACGCGCCATACCAAAAAGGAAGATCTCTGGACAATGAAGCGTAACAATCTTCTCTTAGCTTAGGAATATTAGTCAGAAGAAGGAAGTGAGAAGATGAATAGATGAAATATCAGGCTAACTTTTGTTCCCAAATATACATTTTTGTTGGTAAGCAGTTCTTGGAGTAACTAGGGATCACAGAGGGAGGATACCACACACATAACAACCTTTTTGCATTAAATAACCTCCAGCTAGGTTCCACCATACTTCATCGGCTAGTTAACGAGGCATTGATAAGTATTCCATTCCGGCTAACACCAGCTGGTACAGTTCAGATGTAAATGAGTCACAGGAACCTAAATGATAACAATGTCACTATTAACACTGTGTTGGTCAGAATAACACTCATATACTCTTGGAGCCAATATTAGATTATTTTATTCAGCTGAGAGTAAGTCGCGGAAACCTAAGAATGCAGCCACACATTGCTTTAAACATTTGATCCACAAGAGGAAGTGAGGCTGAGGGGTCCGTTCAACATTCAGACCCGGATATTGCAGTGGCTCTAACCCAGTGTATTGCTTCATCTTGTCGATCACATATGAGTGCTGACAATCCATTTTTTTTTAATAACAACACCTGACCTGATTACTGTACCGTATACCGAACAAAACCCACCTACATAACCCAGACGTAGTGTAAGGATTTAAGGAAACCAAAGTATTTTCTCAGCCATCCATGACACCAAACAGGTGTGTTTATTCTGTTTATCATGAGGTGGACAAAAGGAATGAAGAGAGATCACATCAAGGGAGAGGAGAAATTGGAGTTGTCATCGCGCTGGAACAGTAAGCTTTGATTGGATGTGTGGTGCTTCTTGCGCTCTCATTATAACATAGCGTGTTTTTCTTACCTGATGATCCTTAACCCCTTTCAGCTCGGTTGATGGGTAAGTGCAAGAAGACTCGGGGGTCGATTTGATTAGTAATCATGGAGTCTCATTCTTTTCTCATAACTAAGGCTCACTGAATTTCATGTAACCACAACTGAGCATTCAAGTTGTGGAAGTGACTCAGTTCCGTTAAGTGAAAACAAACCTACTATAGTGAAACCTGGACTGTGAACGTAAAAAACAAATGACAACCAATCCTTTCGCTACTATCAAGTTCTTTTTATTTACTGCGTTCACATAAGATGAGTTCATTTAAGCTGTCATGTAACTCTAGTGCAGAAAGGTTTAATGAAAGCTAACCACTCCAATCTGAACAGTCACCCCTAAACTGAATAACAATGCCATTTAGTCTCAGTCAATCCACATGTGTCCACTTCTGCACCCACAAGCACCTGGACAGTATCTCTCTTTCACCTCATCGTTCGCATCCCTAACATCCCACGTTCCAATCCGTACCATGTTCGTCCGGTCCTTGGTCATCACCTGTTGGTCTGCCCCGGTCCGAGGCATTTTGTTTGTATTTTTAGTTAGTTGTCCTCCGGGGAGGGGCACAAACACTCCTTCAACCCATTTGTTGACACGTAAAGAACACGTGTTGGTTGGTTATAAGGCTACCACCCTGCGTGTTAAAGGATTTCCTGGTTTACCGGAAATAATTTAACTGAAAATTAGAGAGAAAAAATTGGATAACTTACATTAAATAATAATGACTCTTTCGTGAAATCATTTGCATTAAAGAGAGAGTAAAAGGGAGCAATATGTGACGCTGTGAAATGGACAAAGCGAAGCATATTAATCGGTGCGAAATTCCTGTCTGTGGCCATATTTCACACATGCCATCAAAACTCTTGATTTACTGAGCAGTTTCTGTTTCGTAAGCACTTGGAAAGAGTAGTTAATCTGCTCAACCTGGCTTTAATCATCTATTCATTAATATTTACGTGACCCTTTTAGGCAAAATCATAATACAAATGAGAAGCAACAGCCGGGATAGGAAAGCAAAGGTGTAGTGCTATGGGGGGGGGGGGAGGTGTGGTTTGTCCTTTCTCGTATCTTTCTGTTTATGTCCTTTGTATTAATGGTAAAATATTCTTGGAAACTGAACAGAGGATTAAGCAAGAGATAGACTGAAACAAAGACGTAGATACCGAGCAAGATGAGGACATATAATAATAAGTAAAGATAGTGGACCCCCTGTGCACAGACGTTCCCGGCAAAAATATCCTTTGCTTCATTAATTTTCACTGACGGTCTTAGAATCGTGTGTGACTCTTCTTTGTGAAATTACTTCAGAACTGTAACGTTAATGCGGTATCAATTCGAAAACTCTCCTCGCTTGGCATAAATTTGCGGGGGAGGTGAACTTTCTGCAAATCTATTGTGGGACAACTAACAGGGAAGAGCAAAACATAATGTTGGTTTCCACAGTGTTGGAATCATTCACACTTTACGGTGTACACGTAATAGCGGACAAATCAGTAATCCGATTTCTTTTAGTGTGTACAAATAAGCGCGGTCAAAACAGTAATCCGATTTACTGAATATAACAACGTTCCTCTGTGATTCTTACGACTAAAGTCAAATGAAAGTTAAACCAATTTCTCGAAACGGTGTATCATCGTCGTAAAATTAATAGGAATTTTTTTTAATCTCCCTCACTGATGATAAAATATTTGCATTCTTATCACTATCAAACTATGTTTAACGGTATTGAAATATCCTCTCTTTGTTAAGGATCTACAAAGTCCGCCCTTAATCCCACCACGAAGATAAATGTTTTCATATATATTTTTTAATGCTGTTTCATTCTATAGCTGTACTTAGCTCTCTCATCTTTACATTTTATTTTTCCTAGCTTCAGGATTCTAATTTTTCTCCATCTTTAACTGGCAAGTAGGCTATGATGATGATAATGATGAGGACGATGAATGGTGATGAATAGGTATTAATAACTACACATCAGAAATAAAATAACCTCACCAAAACACATCGTATTTCATTGTTTCACTCAATGCTCATACAACATTGCTTCATTCATTTACAATCCTGACCCCTCTTTCTCACCCAAAGATGGGGTGATATAAGATACAGAAATGAGGAAAGAAAAATAACAAATTGGGAATATACAACATCTATCAAATAAAATCGCCTGTTTTATGAGCACAGTACAATCGCAGCAGCCATCCCCTTCGTATCATAAAACAGAGACGTTCTGTATTTACGATGATTGAAGGTGAAGGGGAAGCGACATATTGATAGCCGAGCTAGATCAATGGACCCAGTATTCAAACTGCAAAAGAAAATCAGAATGAAATACCGTGTGTGTGTGTGTGTGTGTGTGTGTGTGTGTGTGTGTGTGTGTGTGTGTGTGTGTGTGTGTGTGTGTGTGTGTGTGTGTGTGTGTGTGTGTGTGTGTGTGTGTGTGTGTTCAGACCTGCATGCACTCTGCCAAGTACATGTCACTAAAAAGGCTGCCACAGGTTGCTGCCAAAACACCCTTTAGAGGACATGGGTGTGGCCAAACTCGGGATGTCGTCTTTTGAACACCCAGTGGTTGGGTGTTCTAACCAAAAATGGGTTTTGTGAAATACATACATACATCATACATACACACACATACATCATATATACATACTTAATACATACTGTACAGTATATACATCATTGATACACATACATACATACATACATCATACATACGCATACATTCATCATACATACGTACATACATACTGTACATCATACACACACATGTTTTTCACAAGGAAGAAGGAACCAGAGGCCAAGAGCCTGCAAATTGTTCCCTCCAAGAAAAACAAAAACAAGATAACAGAGAGCCAAACTCGAGATTCGCACACTTCCAGATGCCTGGACATTACGTTTGAAGGACTGGAAACCATAGGCAGAAGGAATACAGACAGAGGGAGACAGTTTCAGAGTTGACCTGTTACATACATGAAGGACTTGGAGTAGCGGATAACTCTTGCATTAGAGAGTTGGACAGAAAAGGGATGAGAGTTTGTTGCCAGACGGGTGCTAAACGCCCGCCATAGTGGTGGGGGAATGCAAGCAGACAGTTATGTGGAACAGTAACCACTGAAGTAGCGACAGAAAAGAGATAAAGATGCAACAGTGCGGCGGGGAGAAAGAGGTTGAAGGAAGCCAGTAAGAGGAGGAGATTTAATGTGACGAAAAGCCTTAGACTCCACCTTGCTGAGAAGAGCTGTATGTGGGGAGCCTCCCCACGCATGAGAGTTGTACTGTACACAGGGGTGAATTATTCCGTTGTATAAAGTCAACAACTGTGCAAGGGTAAAGAAGGCACTGAGTCGGCTTAGCACACCTAATCTCTTGGAAGCAGATTTAATAAGAGAGGTAACATGTTCCTTCCGAGATAAATCCCAAGCGACTAAAACTTCAAGTATGTGTAAGGATGATGCAGGACTGAAATGAATATTGTTAAAAATTAGAGGGTACTCCTGCGGAAGATTTTGTTGGGTTGACAGATGTAAAGCTGAGTTTTTTATACACTAAAAACAAGAGTACTCTTACCCCAGTGAGAGATATGAGCCAAGTCAGACATCAGGTGTGCCATAGTTTCATCCCTTGCCTGCTGAAGTAACTGCTGAGAAGAACACCGCGAGAAGAGAATGGAAAGTCAGAAGGGTGGAGTCATCAGCGTATGATTGGATGGGATTAGATGTACAACACAGAAGGTCAAGATGAACAAAAGGAAGTGGGTCGGTGACAGGACAGAACCCTGAGGAATACCACTATTGATAGCTCTAGGAGAAGAATGGTGGCCGTCTACAACAGCAGCTATAGAACGTCCAGAAAGGAAGCTGTAGATGAAGACACAGATAGAAGGATAGACCCCGTAAGAGGGAAGCTTGGAACTTAATGATTATGCCAGATTTGATCGAAAGCCTTCGAGATGTCAAATGCAGCGGGAAATCTGTCGCCAAAGTCCCGAGAGGAGGATGACCAGGAGTCTGAAAGGTAGGTGAGAAGATCGCCAGAGGAACGTCCCTGGTTGTGATGGGAAAGATGCCATTTTTTTTTTTTTAATAGAATACTGTAGACTCGAAAACTTCTGAGACACAGGATGTTAAAGCAATTGGGAGATGGTTAGAGAGCTGGGAATGATCATCTTTGGGACAGGCTGAATGAGAGCAAACTTTCAGCAAGAAGGAAAGGTACAGGTTGACAGACAAAGACAAAAGAGTTTACCTAAGCAGGGCCTAAGCACAGAAGCACAGTTCTTGAAGAGAACAGAAGGGACTCCATCAGGCCGATGTGTCGTGTTAGTAATGTGACCAGTGATGGCAGATATTACATCAGTTAAAGAAATTTTACTGTCAGCCATGAAGAAGTCAGAGAGGGGAAGTGATGGAGGAACAGCACCGGAATTGTCTAAAGTGGAATTGATGGATAAAGTTTGAGCGAAGAGTTCTGTTCTGTCATTAGAAAAAATGGCTACAGAGCCATGAGAGTGGAAAAGGGGAGGGAAGGATGATGAGCCAAAGTTGTCAGAAAGGTTTTTGGCCAGGTGCCAGAAGGAGCGGGAAGAATCGGAGGAGCCGAACAGAGAGGATGATTAACAGCGTAAGCAAAAGGATTAGTTATAAGGAAGAGGTCAGGTATGATGGAACTCTCTCCAAGGCAGTCAGGGATACCGGTAGGGTGCTGTTCAACCTGCTCTAGTAGGAGAGAAAAGATGTAGGCTTGTTCACCAGGTGGATCAGTGAAAGGAGGGGAAAGCCAAAGGTGGTGATGAACATTGAAATCTCCTAGAATGGAGATTTCAGAGAAAGGAGAAATGGATAGGATGTGTTCCATCTTAGAAATAAAATAGTCGAAGAATTTTTCGTGGCCAGTAGAATTAGGGGCTAAGTAAACAGCACAGGTATATTTAGTCAGAGAATAACAGGAAAACCAAAGCCAGAGAGTAAGTAATTCAGAAGATTAAAGTTAGGAACATGAGAGCAAGATATGTCTTTCTGTACATATACACAACAGCCACCTCTGGCTATGAAATGAGTATGGAGAAAGTAGGAGGATACAGAGAAAGGTTTGCTGTTAGTTGCCTCAGACAGGTGAGTCTCAGTTAGGAAGAGAAGGTGAGCTTTAGAGGAAGAGAGATGATGCTCAACAGAGAGAAAGTCAGAGGAAAGGACGTGAATGTTGCAGAAATGAAGAAGTGAGTCAGACAGTGGTGTCAGGCATCTGGCTGGGTCATTACTGGGAGAGGGCAGATAGACTTACTTGAATTGAAGAGCATGCTAGCCTACTCTCTGTGTTACCGAAACACTGAAAAAAATCAGCAAAGGGGGATGGTCAGTAGCTAGTCCCGAGGGCTGATGAAACGAGAGCTCCAGCTCTCCCTGTCATCAGCTCTCCATCCACCTTGGGAGTACCGCTCTGTTCGACTGGTGCTACAGTATGCATTTACAGTATGTACATACATACCTCTACATACATACATATATACGTACGTACGTAAGTATGTACATACGAGTACATACATACCTGCATAAATACATATACACTGTACATACATAAATATACGAGTATAATCCATCAATCCGTATGAAATTCTTATACACAGATACATACATACATACATACAAAATACTTGTACATGCATACATATACACATACATATAAAATGTAAAATACTTTTACATACAAACTCAACGACAGTAGTGTAGTTGATAAGGAAAGAACAAAAACACATACGAGATCCAGTGCTTCATTTAAGGTACTCATTAGCACCGAACACATCTACCCCGAGCACTGTGGGGAGGAGAGCGCAGGGAAATGGTGAGGATGAAATTAGGGGAAGGAGTAGGGAGGGGGGGGGATTGTGAGTGAGAGGAGAGGATCTGTGGGAGATAGATGTGGAATGCGAAGAAGATATAGGTGGACGACGTAAAGAGAGAAGAATTCAAATGACAAAGAAATAGAAGAGGGACAATGGAGGAGGATCTAGAGAAAAGTGAGAGAGGGAAGGGTTATAAGCAAATTAAGACTGGAGGACGACAGAAACGAACGCAATATTAGCGAAGGATATGAAATGCATATGGGACACTGAGTGAAGAGGTTATTATTTTTTTTTTTCAAAACGAGAACGTAGTTATACGTTAGTCTATTCTTCCTTCCATTAGACTATTAAATTGAGCTCAAGAATCACATTTCGAACTGGAGAGGTTAGACACAGAGGACAGCAAAGAGACTGCAAAGGAGAACAAATAGTAAAAGATCTAATAGAACTCTCGAGGCTGATGGTAAGAAAGAAGACAATGACTATGATATCTACTAAGTGTTTAAGAGAAGTAGAGTAGAGCAATAAGCCTTGATTACCTGCAGTTAAAGGGAACTCTTTTATGCTCATGACAGGGTTAAGGACATAAACTTTTCATTTCACACTGTGCGCCAGTACAAACATAACTCCCCCTCTCACCTCCCCAACTTTATCAGCGTAGTCTGATTTCTCCTTAGCTACAGCAAGTAAAACCTTAAGTGTTCACTCAGAGTGCAGTACCCGCACCTTCCAATTCGTCTACTGGCTGAACATTTACCTTTGCCTTGTGACTTTGACCTTCGAACCATTGCTCTCAAAATCAAATCACTTCATCCTTGCCTGGGCCATTATCCTCCCATTAAAACTGGTTCAAATCAGATAAACGCTGAGTCGATCCTGCCCTGTGACCTCGGCCTCTAATCTTTCCCTGGGGTTTGACCTTTTACCGATTTTTCTCAAGGTCGAATATCTTTTTCATAGGGTTATCCTGGACACTTTTACATAGTTTACTGTGACTCGAATGAAAACTGTTTAAGCTGACCTTGGCACGTGACTTGGACCTTTAACCTCTTGCTCTAAAAAAAAAAAAATAAATAAATAAAAAAATAAAAAAAATAATAGAGCAACCCATTGGCCAACCCTAAACCCCTTTATCAACTTTGGTTAAAATAGAATCAGAATTGCCTGACATATTTCCTTCGCACACACACCACACACACACACACACACACACACACACACACACACACACACACACACACGCACGCACACACACACACACACACACACACACACACACACACACACACACACACACACACACACGGGCCAAACTTTGATTTTGTCATGTGACCTTGGCCCATGACTGGTTGTTCACAAAGCTGAATACCTTGGTTCTTTCCGTACCCTTAATTTTTCCACCGAATTTGGCTCCAACAGATCAGAACTAAGATGACTTTGTCCTATGGATGACCTTGGAATGTAACCTTTCCTCCTGACATTGAGATTAGATTAACTGAGGCCAAAATCAAATCGTTTTATTCAAACCCTCCCACAAAGCCTGCTCTGAATCGGGGTAAAAAAATAATGTTGACTTTGTCCTGTAACACTGACCTTTGACTGACAGTTGTCAAAATAACATTACTTCATTCTTGTTGTACCCTTAACCTTTCCCCCAAACATTGTTAAATCTGGATGAAAAGTTTCAAAGATGATTTTGTAGGGTCAACGTTTGACTTAACCCCGTGACATGGACCTTTGGCTTATTGTTCTCAGAACCAATAGGCCTGTGCCAATAGGCCTCTCACAGGTTGCCCCTCAATCTTTTGACCAAGTTTGGTTGATATGGGATAAAGGCATTTGAGCTATTTGTTCACTCACACACACACACACACAGACACACACACACACACACTATGGGTAAAAGTAAAACATAATACTGTACGCGCTCTTTCTTTGGGTGCGTGGGTAGTCATCTTAAAGTACAGATAATTAAGTGCAGACGTAGGTGGTATTTGCGAGACCATCTGGAGTTCCGTTAAAGTGAGGCACCTTGCGTATGAAAGTCCTTAGAGAGCTATAGTGAAGCACCATATAGAACTTCGCTTGAATGAAGGATCTTGCATATGAAATCCTTAGGGAGCTATTGAAGCCCAGTTGGAGGTTTTGATAGAAGGAAGCACTTTGCGTGTGAACATCCCTAGAAGGTGACTGAGTGACAACCTCTATAAAAGGTGATCTCGCATCAATAGATATACATGACATAACCGTATGGGTAAGGCCTCCGCTGCCCTCCCAGTCCACCCCCCCATTCCCCAAGTGTTGGTCGAACAAAATACCTGGAGGACCGGAATCAAATTAAATGTCTGATGCAACACTGATACTGAAAATTTCTCCTCCTTCGTTCCCAGTTCACTACAGCACACACACACACACACACACACACACACACACACACACACACACACACACATCCTCTCCAACGCTCCCCTCCCGTCTCACCGCCACCCCACCACCCCTCTCCCCGCCGACTCTAGGCTGCGTAATTATATCTTGAGGACAGAAAACTCTGACTCGATTTTCTTGCCTTCCCTCCAACACTGACTCCTGATTTCCCCAGAGTACACGACAGGAGGAGGAGGAGGAGGAGGAGGAGGAGGAGGAGGAGGAGAAGAAGAAGAAGAACATGGTGGTGGTGGTAGTAGAGGCAGCGGTGATGATGAGGAGGAGGAGGAAGAAGAAAGGGAGAAAGAGAAGAAGAGGCAGTGGGAAGCATGGCAGTGTAGGAAGAGGAATATAGAAAGAGAAACAGAGAGAAGTAAGGACGCGAGGCCTGTATGGTAGTCGGGACTAAGAATGAGATGGGAATGTAGGATGAAGAACAAGCCACGCGTTCTAATCTTTACTACGGAGCATGTAGCTCTCACAAATACAGAACCATCAGATTGTCCGTAAAGTATTAATTATGAAGCTCCTAAAAGAACGAGGTCTTCGTACCCTCAAAACGTGAGTGTGGAATAGTAAGAACTAGAAAGATTAAGAAGCTGAAAAGATATAAAATTTGTAATCAGTGCAACTTTCACTTTCTGTTTTTGCCTTCAGAAAATCTCTCCTGAGGTACTGTTAATTGTAAAATTTTTTAATATGGTACATTCGTATTTCATTCAGATAATGATCTAACAGACTTTATAACGTATAACCCAATGAAATAATACTGCGAAACAAAAGCCCTAAGTGCGTGTTGGTGAAAGAGAGCTCCAGGCTGGAGTTGGCTTAATGTGGCAGCCATTACCCCCACTTCCTTTTCCCCTTCCTCTTCCCCTTCCTCTTCCTCTCCTTAAGCAAGGAGAAGACTATCCAGTTCTCATTCCATTACTTGCTGTTGCATAACGGGGACTATAAGTGCTGCAGTTGCAGACAAAATTAGTGTTCCACTTAGTTAAATGACTAGTTATGAAACTTGCATAATACTCTGGACAGTGCTGTGAATGGTTAAGCGAAAGTCGATAAATACCTATATACATGAATACATTCATGAATACATGCAAAATGCATGCTTATATACATGTAAGCGTTGTTAGAGGTATGCACCCGCTCCCTTTCCCTGTCCATTCTCCACCTCAGTCACATACATTTTCCTAGCAAGTCTCCCATTCACCGTCCTCTCGACATGGCCAAATCATCTCAAAGTATTTCTTGTAATACTTTCGATCATATTCACATCAGTACCACAACGCTCCTTTACTTCCTCATTTTTATGTCTCTTCCTCCACTTAACTCCACATCCACATCTACACCATAACGCTCCTTTACTTCCTGATTTGTCTGTCTGTCTCTTACATGTTCTCTCATTGGCTCATGTTCTCACTTACTTTTCCTTTAGCTTATCCTTTCTCGTTTGCTTACTTCACGTTAAAACGAGTCGGAACCGTTCTCACGGCAGTCCTGAGAACAGTTCCGGCCCTGAGAAAACGATTAGCTTTCTTTCCAAAATAAACCAAATTTAGTACGGTGGTCGAGAGGCACTTCGTGACAAAACTTACGTTTCAGAGCAGCAGCTCAAAGACAATGCCTTCAGAACAAGCTCATTACATTAGGCCTTAACTATTCCTATGTCAACCCTGAGTATATTTCCTGCCTTCAGTAAGCACAATGCTATCTCCGATATGAGCCAAAATTTTCACTCTGGCCGAGGGGCACCTCATGACAAATCTACGAGGAAGGCCAATAGCTTACAGATAAAACCAAAAGGACAAGCTGAACGTTGACATTGCTTTGTGACCTTTCTCTTCATCTTACACTTCTTAAAAGTTGTAGGTTTCGTTCTGGGCTACCCCTCGACATGTCCATCAAATTTCCTTGAAATCTGATTAAAACTTATTTTGCCACGACCGGAACTATTCTCACTGTAGTTGTGAAAATAGTTCCGGCTTGAGAAAACAATTACTGTTTTTTTATAAGAACAAAATTTGATACAATGGTCAAGGGGCACCTCATGACAAAATTTAAGAGGTCTCACAGCGATAACTTAAAGACAAAGTGTACAGGACAACCTCAAATTTGACTTCGTTCTGAGACCTAGACATTTGGGCTACTGTTCTGAGAAACGGCAGGTCGAGTTACGGGCTACCCCTCAATACCTCCACCAAATTTCCTCTAAATAAAGGGTAAGAACTAATGACTGCGAGCAGTTCGGCAGCGTGTGTGCACCATTGAGCTACCCACATAAACCCACACGGCCACCACACTTACACACCACCAGTACACAATTTACTTTACCTCACTCACAACTCGCTTTCGGTGTTCATTTTTTCCCTTTTCCACTCACCCATCTATTATTCTGAACCTTTAATGGCTTTGTAAGACTGTTCTTTATTAGACTGCAAAACAGTGTCAATGTAAGAACACTCTTTCACACAGAATCTGGCTAAAAATGAACGGAATCTTCAATCAATAGTAGTTCAGTGCTTCTTCCGTCCATATCCGATATTTCGATATCGACAGTAAAAATCGGTATCGGTTCGGTACCAGAAAATATTCAAATATCGGTGATTATCGGTTCGGCGAATCGTATCGGTTACAGCACTAATTCAGGAAAACTTGTTAGGCTTTAAAATAGTCTCACTGGGTTTTGAAAGTTAACGCTCACTTTCTCGTTATTTATCATCCATCCCTGTCCCGGAGGGGCTCGGGAACGGGTATTGCTTTCACTCGGTTTGGCTGTTTGTTTGTTTGTTTGTTTGTTCGTTTGTCTGTCTGTCTGTTAACAACTTTACACCAAAACCAACGGTGCAATTTTGACTAAAATTACAAGGATGATGGGCCATGACCTTCTGATCACCTGATTAAACTTGGGGCCAAATTGGGCCAAGGCCTAGGCTGTAGGAAAAAAAAAAAACGTAAAATAACGGGGACGTGTAGAAATCGTTTTTTGCCATAACTCCTGTCAATTCGTCATATCGACATGAAACCAAAACCTAAAGGTGCATCTTTCAAATCTGCATCCTTTAGCATGCCTCATTACATCGGGGGGGGGGGGGCACCCCTCAGTTAGCGGTAGGGGGTCAGTGTCAGGTGGGTCGGGCCTAAAATTTGTAATGGGCATAAAATCGTCAATTTTCACCTGATTTACTCCAACTTCGAAATGTGACATCTTTGATTAGATATCCTGTTGTGTTTATGCATCAGCACTAAAATGACTGCCGGAGACGGGTTTGTTGTGCCCTGGCACCACTTCTTGTTCCTTTGGGGTACAGCAGCATTTATGTCCGCCATTATACCTGCTATTTGATCCACCTGTAATATGCATTCCCGCACATAGTTGTGCCAAACATGTATTTTTATGCGTGCACTTTTTGTATGTTCTCAAACCAATATATGCAAATAGAACTAATCATTATGAAGTTTATTCTAGCATCCACTTAACTGCAGATATTTGTATTCAGTAACATGTCAATTGGAACACTACACTTATTTTTTTTTTTTTTTTTTAATCGAGACGTAGATGTACTCGACAGGTTTGTGATGATTGGCTGAATGCAATATGTCCAAATAACATCGTTGTATTTCAAATACTTACCGGTAATTGCTAATAACTACTTGAAATTCAGTGATAAAATTAGGACTTGTTGCATTCAGTCAGTCGTCACCAACCCGTGAAGTGCATCTTCGCCTCGATAAAAAAAAAAATTAAAAAAAAGAAAAAAAATGAGTATAGCTTCCGTTTACGTTTCGTTGCCTTAGAAGTCCTACACATTCCATCCACGGTTCTGCCATTTCTTCCCCTACTTTGTCATTCCCTTTCTTTCAGCCTCCTTTCTACTCTATCTCCCCTTACCTCAGCTTACACCACTTCAGCATTAGATTGTCTTTCAGATCCTCTTTATTTTTCCTTTCTCATTCCTACAACATCCTTCTTTACTTCACATCCTCCATCCCTGCATTATCTTAACTTTCCCTTCAGTCACCTTCCCTCTCCCTTTCGCTTTTTTACTCTCACCAAATCCTTTAATTTCCTTCCTTCTTCCACCTCTACTCCCCTACCCCTCTATCGCTTTCTTTTTCCCTTTTTTTTAGAACTTCCTTCCCCTTCCTCCTCCCCTACACTTCCTCTACTTTTTCTGTTTCTATCAGATTAATTACTTCTCAAATACACCCCACCACCGCAGCACCCAATTTTCTTTTCTTTTGAATTCTCCTCTTTCCTTCTCTCATCCCTTTCAACACTTTCCTCATTTACTTTTCCTTTTCGTTTCTTTTGTTTCTTTCCTGTCATCCCACCTACCCAAATTGTCTGCCATCTTCTTTCAGCATTCTTTCCACTCTCCCCCCCACACTTTCTCATAATTTTCAAGTTATCATTTCATCTCCAAACCTTCCTCATACCTACTCTAATCCTTTCCTCTAATCTTTCCTCTTTCTGTATATATTTCTGTTTCTCTCAGCCTCCTTTCCTTTCTCAACACATCTCTCCCACTATTTTTTTTTTTCTTTCAACCTTTCACTTTTCCATCTCGCCCACCTTCTCTCTCCTACCCTATCCTTATCATCAGTTTCCTTTTCTTAAATTCTTCTCCCATTTCACACACACACACACACACACCCTCCCCGACACACTTTTCCTCCTCATTCACTTCCCTCTCCCATCGCTCCAACCCTTCCCCTTCTTTCCTTCCCTCGGCTCTCCTTTCCTCCCCTGCCTCTGCCGCCACACACGTACAACAATAACTGGGGTAATTGGAAAAGTTGGCAAGGCGTGTATAAAGCTTGTGGAGTTTTGAATTGAAACGGACATGGCTGCGGTGTGTGTGTGTGTGTGTGTGTGTGTGTGTGTGTGTGTGTGTGTGTGTGTGTGTGTGTGTGTGTGTGTGTGTGTGTGTGTGTGTGTGTGTGTGTGTGTGTGAGAGAGAGAGAGAGAGAGAGAGAGAGAGAGAGTCTGAGGTACTGACACAGAATGAGAGACGTGGAGGTGGAGGAAGTAGTGGAGATTGAGATGCAGGAGTTATATATATTATGAGCTAAATAAAAAATCAGACTATAATGTAAAACTTGCAATAGAAACGAGTGGATCAGCTGGGAGGTAGTTCAATTCCATTCAGTACGACAGAACTCCTTCGAACTACGGTATGTAAAATCGTCTGGCGGTGGTTTGAGTTTATTATAAAGGGCATCGTCGTAATTTTGCCATGTTGTGTTACGGCGTTCCCACCGGATAGGGTCTCCAGGGATTTGCGCTGGAGGGAAGGCTGGGGTTTATTGCTTTTATAACGATACCCCGGAGCGAATGATGGTGGTCGCCCTCGTCTTCAATATCGCAAGTGAGAGCCTTGCCTGTGTCCCTACGATCCTGATGGGAGAGAGAAGGGCTGGATGATGAATGGATGATGATAAAGGGTTGACACTGTGTTGTTTGTTCCTGCTGCTGCCAAACGATCGTACTGAAATTAAATCCAGATGAAGAAGAAACTAATGAAGGCCATATTTAACACACAGAGGTCAAAAGCTCTATCCTACACTGAATAACATACTCTGGTGGTTGCGAGAACGACACGTAAAACCCACTGTTGTAATGAAAGAGTTGACATTTCCAATCCAGTGACACATCTACCAAACGGTATTATTCAGCTCAGAAGAGACTTTCCTACATAACGGGGCCATTGTATTCTAATCCTGATTATTTGTCTAGTACTACAGTCTTTTTGTATTCATTTGACGAAACTGGGCCACTCTCACAACCTGAAAGGAGTATGACGTGGGAATGAGTCCCCTTCCTTGCTAGTTAAATTTATCATCCAAGCTGGCTGCAACATCCAATGGAGTAAACTGAACAGATCTTAATGATGTTTCTCAGGTGGAAACAAATAGACTACACAGTACTTGCGTAATCTGC
>NC_137023.1:48132931-48215431 GCF_032717465.1 Coenobita brevimanus | reverse complement strand
TGTTCTTTGTGTATACCGCTACATCTATAGCTACATCTGTCTGTCTATCCATGTAAGGGAAAATGCGCATTGTCAGCCCCCTAACCACTTTCTTTGCTGTGACACATGTTTGTTGAACATATTTTACTTTCCATGGTCATATCCCCTTTTGATGTCACCCTCATCTATTCCCCTGGATATATCTATTTATGTATGCACCTTTCTATCTATCTAAATTTACGTGTTGTTGCCCTCCTAATCACTTCATTTACCACGGTCCTTCTTTTGTCTTTTGAGCCACGCCTTCTGTTACACTACTTCTTTTGTCTTCAGAACACATTGTTCTTCTCACGGTCATCTCTCTCTTTGATGTCCCTTCCCATCTATTCTCCTTTCTGGCTTCCTTTACACCGGCGTCCAATCTTGCCGCTGCCTTGCTCTCTCCTTTGATGCACGTCTCCCCTCTCCTTCACTTTGTCGGCAATTACTCTCTGAACGTTGCTGTCATTGTCACTCCCACTCAACGAGATAGCTCGATGGGTGAAATAATTTCAGTAAATGAAGTAAGTAAATTATATATATTGAATAAAAAAAAAGTTAAAAAAGAGTGAAATAAGAAAAGCTAATTAGGACAATAAATAACGAATAAATAGGTCAATCAACGAGTAAACGCTTGAAAAACGTGTTTCCGATATAGTACAGACATAAATTTCTGTTCACTTTCCTTTTAGTGGAGCGATGTATAACCTGTAATAGCGGTACAAGCAATTGGAACATCCTGGGGATCTTGGAGCATTATGCATCTTTTGCAGAAGAGCTGATTTAGAGGTAGAGAGCTTGGGTGTTATTCCCGAAAAAAGCGACCAGAGAAGTAGCAGGGGTTTCAAAGACAGACAAGATAATGAAACTTCTAACGTACAGTGGCTCCTTCCAGAAAGATGAAGGGGCGAATAATATCGTAATAGTACAAGCGCGTTTGCAGCATGCTGGAATCGCCACCTTCTTACCTCACTTCTACGAGGTTTCCAGACGTTACTCTGCAACCTTGTAGTCGTCTTCAGGGACAAAGAGGAATCACAGTGGTTGTAATGGTAGTAGACAGTGGACGTAATATACAGTACCTTCATCATTCACGTCACGTCATTCTGTCTCAGCATGAATATTGCTTGAGACATTTCATATAAAATACATGCACTTGAATTAGTTGTGGGTCAAAGCTACATTTCTCGTCTGTGTCACTGTGGATATTGCTTTGAAAATTTCAGATAAATGCAGGGCAAGTGAGTGTGTGAAATATCACAAGACACTACATCCTAGGAAGTGACCCAAGTCCGTGGAAGTACGACAGAGCAAGAGAGGCCAGGACGTTGGTCAACAAGGTTATGATCAATTCTTAAATGAACAAGATTTGATTTTGCGGGAAGAACAATGAAAGGAGAATGCAAAATCCTCCCATGTCTTGTTTTTCATCCAAACGAAGTTTAGTTACTAGAAAAAAATGACTGTAGGTTTTTTTGTGCATTTAGCCGATGGTCAATAATCACAAACCGGACAAAGGGCACTCTGCTTTATCCTGTAGATTTTGGATTACGTTCAAAATAATTTTTATTTTTTTTTATTTATTTTTTATTTTTTAGTTTCTAGACCACAAAGCGAAATATTTGATATCGTTAATATTTTATGTCATCGTAAGACGGGGGTGAGGATAGATTTAAGACATACCCAAGACAGCGACCGTGTTCAGAGTAATTCCCCTCCTGAGAAGAGGAGCAGTTAACAGTGAAATAATGTTCCCATACAGATTAATGAACTGAAATTGTACAGTGACCGAGCTGAATGCCAGACAGATTTCGCAAGCCTGTAATATGTTTACTGAAAATCGGTATCACTAATGTTGCACCCAGCAGCATCCTGTACCAAGAATAATTTTCGTGCAAAGCCATACCTCTGGAGTCCTTAACGGATGATAGATGATGCACGTATAAGCCTATGCAAGTACTATATTAGGAGTTTTTCATTCTGTGTTAGGAGCAGACACGGTGTTGCCTAAGTAAAATGTGACAGTATAAAGTTGACCATCAAAAGTGGATTTAAGCGCACACGCACACACACACACACACACACACACACACACACACACACACACACACACACACACACACGGGTCCCCAGGTGAAACAATCACTAAAAACGAACACACCCATGAGGCTCTGAACTTTACTCTCGCCATTTTTCTTCCCAAACCCGGTCAATAGATTTCCCTCGTGATTGTTTCTCTCGCTCAGTTGTTCGCAGACCCCGCTATTTTTGTTCGGCGAGACCGGTTTTTATTCAGCGTGTGTTTGTTTCAGTCGCAGTGCACCTGACACTAACCGGACACTGGTGTAAACTGTATCGGTTCACGGAAACAGTTCAACCTGCCAATTATTTACCAGAGTATTTCAACCTTTTTGTAAGTGTAGATCACCTTTTTCAGCAACACGTGACATCTACACCAAAGCCATAACACTAAGATGAGTGAGGTTGCAGGGCATTATAGCCAGACGGACTTAAAGTAGGAATAAAATTGCCTTATTTTTCCGCTTCCTGGGCCTCTAGTCCGGCACTGGAGAGCGACCTACTACTGATGGAAATATGGAAGGCTACTCTGATTCCTTCAGTTCGAAAACCTCTTCATAGTTTTTCCTGCAAGAAGCATAAATAAACTGCAAAGTGCTTTAACAAATGGAAAGGGATATCGGTGTACAGAACCACATCTCACATTTGCCCACCTTGCATTTTCGCTCTGTATTTTCTCCATTCTGTCTACCTTCCCTGATATATCCTCCTCTTTAGCCATTTTCGTTCTGACTGAAACAACATGTATTTTTTCCAAGTCTCATTTAATGTTCACACTTTATCGCCGTACTTAATTTACGATTATTATTATTATTATTATTATTATTGTTACTGTTGTTGTTGTTCATGCTGTTGTTGTTGCTGCTGTTATTTCGATTATTATTATTGCTATTATTATTATTATTATTATTATTATTATTGTTGTTGTTATTATTATTATTATTATTATTATTGTTATTATTATTATTATCATCATCATCATTTTGTTACTTTCAGTTTTACTATTTTGGTATGACACCATGACATGAAATACGAATACGTGTACCTTCTCACGTGTCCCAGTAATCCACCTTGCAGACAAGCCAATAATAACTTGTCATTACCTTGAGGTAGAGATGCAGAGGATACTTGTGTTTTTACTGTCCTTTCAAGGTTTATATGGCTCAGGTATTTTATTCATTCTAACGCTATATAGCTTTACTTAGCTACGAGTGTGTCACAGTAGCCTGAGAGTGTCTATAGAGCCGCCTTTAGCTGTTTTATGATTGGGATAACTTTAGCATTCTGTTCCAGCTACTGCCTTACGACTACCAGTATATTTCGCTGAGACTGAGTTGGACTATGGCAGCCTGAGAATGTTGTACGATCATCAACAGTCTTTTCGTTTTGGGGTCTACTGCAATATTCTCTTCCCGCTATAGTTCTACGTGCTTGAGTATTAAATCTGCCACCATTAACCCCTCTCATGCTCGAGCAGCTCTAGTATTCTCACACTCATTAACCAGACGAATTTATTCAGTTGCATGAGTTATAGGATACTGATTGTGTTAAGACCCTCGAACTGCTGAAAACTTTATGTAATGTTTTTATTGTTGTGAAATAGTCTAGCGTTTAGTAAAAACAAGAAAAAAAGTAATCTAAATATCATCTAGTTCAGAGAGAGAGAGAGAGAGAGAGAGAGAGAGAGAGAGAGAGAGAAGGAGGGAGGGAGAGAGAGAGAAAAAAAATCGCTAAACTCATGTACTGTGCGAGTAGGGAGTTGTTACCCTATATTCGGCAGCCGTTTTTCTGTCTAGCCTGTATAAATTTTTCGCTTCCACACGCAGAAACTCTCTCTCTCTCTCTCTCTCTCTCTCTCTCTCTCTCTCTCTCTCTCTCTCTCTCTCGTGCCAGTAACATCATTCCCCACACCGCTCGCAGGTAAATGAGTTACCAATTTACTCCTTAACTCGATCATTCTCAGCATTTTACAGTCACACATAGCCTTCCCTTGTGGCCCTACCCCTTCCAGCCAGAGAGAGAGAGAGAGAGAGAGAGAGAGAGAGAAATATATCCCTCTTACATGACTGACTCTTTCAATTTATATTTTAACTGGCCGATTTACATGTTAGGTCTCATTATGAACAGAAAAATCGACGGAATATTAACCTAAGCATTGTGATCATTCAGGCTGGTTAGCAATGTACGGTATATAGTTCACGTAACTTCTTTAATTTGTCCATTTTTACTATGATAGCTGCCTTGCCACTAGCCTTCTTCACCACGAGTGCGAGTCCCTTCCCTTTAATCGTGCTTTCCACATCATAGTTTGTTCAAAATGACGCTTAATTAGAAATGGAGTGGTCAGTCATTGCTATCATTAACCCCTTCACTACGAGCACTCATGAACTCATCTTTCGTTATCAAGAAAATATTAAAACGGGTGTCATAGTACTAAAATGGATAATATAAACAACAAATACACTTTTGCAGATTCCCAGGCCCAGCGATTTTCCATTTCTCCCTCTCTTTCCAAGCTTGTCGCATGTCAAAGCATATTTCAGCAGTTTCAGGCGCCAACTTCGTAGGTCAATTTCAGGAATTTGAGCAAGGGAGCCTGAGTGTCGGAGTGTGTAGTGTGTCTATATCTGAGCGAAATGAAAAAAAAAAAAAAATCCAGGTTCATGCTGCGATTAATTTTACGGAACACAGGTCGAAATGCTGCAGCGTATGTAGTACAATCCCAACTTGAGGCGTGAAGAAAGATGATAATTTCTCGCTTTCATAACTGTTATTTTTTAACATTACTAGTTGTCAGACCTGGGGAGATTTCCTAGTGGCGAATAAAATCATCTGGCGTTCGGTAAAGCTTTGAAGGATAAAGTAATAAACAATAACATCCGCTACACTGAGTTATTAAGCACAGTGAAATGTATTGCGAAATATCTTAAGGGGCTAATTTCATTCGTCATGATTTTATAAATGTTCTAACTGACCGAACGTGAGGGGAAACAGCTTTAGTATTTTCTGTTTCCAGATCTTACTTCAATCCATCTTTCTTTTCTTTCCATTTCTTTTCTTTTTCATTCTTTTTTGGGGACCGAAGGTTTGGATTACAATGATGATGATGTTAATGACGATTATATATATATATATATATATATATATATATATATATATATATATATATATATATATATATATATATACACACACACACACACATACATTTTAATGCTCCTTCCTCCAACTGACAATGACTGGGGGTGAGGAAGGGAGCCAAGACTCAATGTTCTGTTCTTAAAGTTTATGGCCGCCTCTCTCGGGACAAATCTCATGGCATTATCATCATGACCCAAGAGGTTGTTGGAGGAAAGGAGAGAAAATGACAACTAGGCAATAAAAGAAGACGTGTTGGCTAGAATGGAAAACGCGACAGGAGTGGCTGAACTGGGTAAAACATTTAGATTAGTTGGGAAATTTCAGGACAGAAATACTGTTGTTGTTTCCTTTAATTATTTTTCGCATTTATATACAGGCAACTGATAAAATCCTGCAGTTACACACGCGCACGGTCGCGAGATTTTTTTTTTTTCAATTTTCTTTTGGATTGTGGACCCTGACACAAATGCTGACACCAGAAGCTTAGTAGTACAGTACATGCAATCTTTACTATTCAATACCTCGGTGAAGAAAAACATGTCATCATCTGCAGTATGATACAGTTACAGTAGTCCCAAGTTTGTCTAAAACATGAACCCAGTGGACTGCAGGCTGAAGTTGCCCTTTTCCGGTAGTCCTAAATATCCCTTTTAGGGGACAGCAAGCGGCTTGAAAAAGGTTTGTATACTTGGACAGCTGCTGTCTGGCTATGCTCTGCATGAAAGCGTCCCTGCCCAGTATCAGTTTGAGAAAATGCTTATAGATAATAAAATCACTGACGATTAATAAGCAAATAAATAAACAAGTCCGGCACGGCAGCACCATCCCCTCTTTAACCCTGACTTTTAACAATTTCCTCCAAAAATTTGATCACTGCTTCCTTTGATGGTCTCCATTCAATACCGGTATTCCATTTTTGGCGCAATGCTATCCAGAAGATTTTACACTCTTAGGGCAGCCCTGTCCGCCCGTCACTCCCTATGGTTTATGGACGCGAGATTTTTAACACCGTAAGCTTTAGAGAACTCCTGCATTATTGTTCTTGGTGGTCCTACATCTATTTGTTACTTTAGTATTTGCTCCATAATGTTCTTGACAAAAAGACAGACAGACAGACAGACAGACAGACAAGGAAACAAAGACCTATAGACAATAACTCAAGCCACAGACTTGGTATCTTTGACGGAAGTAACAAGGTGAATGACAAAAAACCATACTAAAGAGAAGGTGAAAAATTCAGTTAGGAAGGATGAAAGTGTAAAGCGTTCACTGAATTTAATCACCAGTTATTACTGCAACTCTTAAATACACTCGTATTTGCTGATAATGCTGACAGCTGCCTCTGTAACAAGTTAAATTCCTCACTGAGTGATGGAATCAAAGAAAAATTATATAAGAGTTGTGAAGGACGACTGGTAATGTATGAACTTTGTCACAGTAACAGACCTGTGTTGGCATTTACAATCCTTCAGTAGCCGCAACTACTTATGTATATTCCATCTCGAACTTTACGATTCTTAAAATTTATGTTCAAATTAAATAATGTTACTTAAAATGGATACTCTGGGGGAGCCTTTAGCTTTGGGCTCTTCTCGGCATAAATAAAGGACATTCACATTATTATTACTGAAATATTTTAAGTTTTTAAATTTCTCTGCTGAAATTTATTCAAGAGTTAATTATTTAACTTGAAGGATATCGTTAAAAAATGATGTATATATAAATGCTCAGTTTAAAAGGAAGAAAAAATTGATCGACGAAGGCATTTGCCAATCCCATCACTCAGCACAAGTTGTCAGAAGTCAAGTACTTGCTGTGACATAGAAGGGAGGGAAAATGCACTGGGATTTGCTTGTATATTTCATTCATGTTCCCATTGAGACCAAAGTGCTTTACTCAGGATCTCTCTTTTCCATGTGAATCCGATAAACTGGTTGGAATGCTGAAGTTTAAACTGAAAGGGATGAGATGCAACGGCAGAATCATATTTCTCTGATTTTTCTTACAAAGAAGAGAAAGTAAAATTAAACCACAGCTTGATATTAAACTTTTGTTTTTAAAAAGTTTTGATTTGACAACTGTTGTCGGGTTAAAAGAGATGGATTCATTGCGTCTGTCGGGCGAAGGCCTTTCTCAACTGAATACAATCGTCTGAAGTAACACTGTTGAGTTGCTAGAGGTGAGTGAGGTGATGAGACGCTTTTCTTAATGCATAAAATCAATTTATGGCAGTAGGCTGGTTTCTCTTCCAACACTGTTTCCTTCAGTTCTGTTCTGTACATACAGGTAATAGGAAAGATCCTAAAGGCCTCGGAAAGATCAAGGCAAAAAATTTTAACTGCACGTTTCTTACTAAGAATCCAGTTTACTTATTGAAGCATTTCAAGGAGCGGTCTGGTTAGTCAGTAGCAACTTAAGATGCTTCACTCATGAGAATCCCCGAGTGGTGTTCCCTAAGAATTTTTGTGTTCTATGTGACTCATTCTAGCTATATGGTACTTCATTGAGGCTCCCCAGGGATTTTCATACGCATGGAGCTTCACACTAGCGAAGCTCCGTATGGTCCCGCATCTATCTAGTACATCTATACTTATTTCCCGATGCAGGGGCGTGAGCAATAAAGTGTGTGTGGTGACGCAAAGGGGATGCTGGGAAGAGGCTGCCTAATGAAACTACGCACTCTTATGGGGCTTCTGTTTTTACGACTAGGCCCTCGCAGCTGTTTTGTACTCGTTTGACATGACCTAGCTCTTCACAAATCGTCATTTTCAGATGTTGCCGACTTATTACCCCCCAGGTCATCATCATCATCATCATCATCAGCAGCAGCAGCAGCAGCAGCACTTTTTCTCAATTTACTAAGAGTTGTAGTTTCCTCCCACTTCTGATTACCATACGTAATAGGTAATACAAACTTCCTTTTACGTCAATATAGTGCTTCGCTCCATGCTACACACACACACACACACACACACACACACACACACACACACACACACACACACAGGGAGAGAGAGAGAGAGAGAGAGAGAGAGAGAGAGAGAGAATCTTTGTAAAAATTTCCGTCCCCTCGAAGTACGTCTGTGACTAAAAATTTTCTTAACATTACAAAAACCTTCTGGCGTCATAAAGTGCCATAAATTGTCACAAAATTGCCTGGTGTCATAAATTTTCATTAGAAGAGTTTAACATGAAAATATGATTATATGACAAGTATATTCTCGCCCTTCATTTCAGTCCGGGTGCTGCTTCCCACTAACTCCCCCCCTGCCACTTCACCACATATATTCAAAATTTTTAAAACATTTATCGGAAGTAGTGCCGTGCTGACAAAAGCTTCCATCTGAATAATGATTATATGATCACTTGATGTGGTGGCTGGAGCGGGGTCTGACGCACAAGCATTAGTTTACATCAGATGGAAATTCTGCCAATAGAATATTTAATAGGCTGGGTCCTACTGCCTCCCTCTTCTGAACCAGGAATATCTGAATAAATTAGTGGTTGCAGACCTCCAACAGAGTAAAAGCTGATAGACTCGTATCAAGTATAATGATGTTTGACAAAAAGTATCAACTGTAATACTGAAGCTGAGCTATTATGTATGTATGTAGGGAAGTATGGACGTATTCATGTGATTATGTATGTAGCAAAACTGCAAACCCTGATAAACGTTCTTAGGGGAAATTGTACACCCTCTCACTTAGGGCCTAACTGCTGATATTCCGAGTTTTATTCAGACTGATATCCCCTGAGGGGTTGTTTTGGCCACTACGGTGCCCCTGCAATGACTCTCCGTGAAGTGTGAGAAGCAGGGTGTATAGAGTTTTACAAATACACTTAGAGTACATGTAGATTTATTACTCACTGTAAAATAGAGAGAGAAAAAGAGAAAGAGAGAGAGAGAGAGAGAGAGAGAGAGAGGAGACCTTATCACCTCGGCTGTCACTAGACGCATCTCTTCTGAAAGTTTCCTGAACCAAACAGAATCGTCTAGAGTCTGCCTGCAGTAAACAGGATAGCAAGAAACGTCATCCTACTGCAGGCATGCAAATTACTCTCTCTCTCTCTCTCTCTCTCTCTCTCTCTCTCTCTCACATACACTAAAAGATTACACTCTCTACACCGAGCATCGCTATCTTTTAGGTTACTTATTTCCTAACTCGTATATCTATGAAAGATTCCTTGCTGAAGAAACCATATCATCCTTTCGGCTATTCTTTTCATGCGCTATCCCACTCTCCATCGCACCCCCCATCCCCCTCTCTCAGTACTTCTTTGACTACATATGGGAGGTGCTGCTCACTGTCTTTCCAATTAGCGTTGATTTCCAAACCGCTTTGCATATCATATTCTTATTCGTTAATGGAGGCATTCTCAGTCGTAGTATAATGTCGATTTATATTTTCACTTTCTTTCCCGGACTCATCCCATTCCCCACCCTCTCTCCTTCCGCCCTCCTCGAGATTTCCGTTTTGTTGCACTCAATGTGCCCATTAAGGGACACATTCCCTTCATATAAGCTACGTACTCCATCCTCCTTTATCCCTGAGTTCAGAGCAACCTCTCCCTGGGCCAAACGGGTTAAGAAGCTTCATGAGATTAAATCACATTCATTAAAGTGAATCTCACCCTACCTAAGTCATTGATCTCCAGAAACACGAGATAAGTGGCCAGGGAGGGAATCATGCTGCATTATGTACTGAACGGCAAAGGGTAGGGGTGGGCCGTGACAGGATAAGGCGAAGCTGAAACGTAGGTTGGAAAGGATAGCGAAGAGGGAAACTTGGGTAGATGTAAAAGTGAAAAACAGGACAGAGAGAGAGAGAGAGAGAGAGAGTGTTTTCCTGATTTTTTTCCTTGTTACATTCCACTAGCGTGTATAGTGTAAATGAAAATTTATCAGAACTTAAACATCCCCTCAGACTGGCAAAAACCCAGCCTGCAAGCGTACTGCACAGCGTCATTATGTTACACCGCGAGGCTGCTACAAATGCAAAGCTGGCTAGGATCTCTATTAGCCAATTCAATTATTCGTGATACATCGCAGACAGACTGATTCCTGTATTAGATATTGCTTCATGCTCGCTCACTCATCCCTCCTAAATCTACCTCTCTCCCTGCCTCCATTTCTATCTCTGTTCGCTCCCCCAATCTCTCTCTCTCTCTCTCTCTCTCTCTCTAGTAATTCAATAGACCGTTGGGTGGAGCTGAGCTGGTCTCCTGATACGTAATATATTCAGTGGCACTTGCAGCTCTGCTAATATTCCGGCACTGCTTGAAATGATCACGAGTTGTCCTGGTGTTGGTGGTATACTGGACCCAGAGACATTGCAGTAGCTGATAGCTTCTTTACTTGGCATTGTATAATACCGGCGAACAATTAAAATAATTTTTCGTGTGGTTAGGAAAACCAGAAGTATCCTAGGCTGCCCAAGACTGCGTTATAATCATTATATTATTTTTGGATTACTGATTATTTACATCTGAAATAGCCGTTACTAAATTATGCAAAACGCATTACCGGTGATGTATGATGTAATTTATGATATAGAAACAGATAGCTGACCTTGGATATAAGAGATAAACAAATTATAGTTCAGTGTACTAAAAAGTAGATGTCTTTGTGCTGCAGCAATCTGACACAGTCCGATTTAAAATAACAGTACACTGTTTATATGCGTACACATTATGGACACGATGTCATTTAACACTGTTGTTTTAAAACCACATTACATTTACAGTATTTGCAGTCTAGTTAACTTTGCTTAGAATGAAGAGTATAAGGCCGACTTGAATAATGTATTTTAACGATATCTTTCCAGTAGAGGGAGCCACGACAGTAGAGTATGGTTAGATATATAAAAAAAATAATGTGTCATGGTAGCAGGAGTCATGACTGAGTAGACAGAAATGTTGGGATTTAATTCTGAGGAGGTCTACTCTTCACAAGGTGCGATGTCAGTCATACTTGGCAAATCAGAGGTTCACCTAATTACATAAAGAAAAAGTTACTGTTGGAATGTATTAAAAAGTAGACGCAAAGTATCTTTATGTGCGTTCAGAGAAAACATGGATGTTGTTTTTTTAATCCAGCGATACACATGCCGATTTGAAAGAATTACAAAATAATATTACTGCGTCATAAATGAAGCTAGTATCTTGATAAAAGAGCCACATGATAGCAGTCGTGGCCTATATGTTGGGGTGATATCCCTGGGTACAATCTGACTGGTAGTAGTAATCAGCGGGCTAATGGTAGAATACTTTATATAATGGAAAAAAAATTTCAAGGAACCAGGCGAACTGACCTGAGAAGTTTCGTTAAAATCCATGTGCTCACTTTCCCCTGTTTCTGATCGTTTTTGTTTTTGAAGAGGAACTGACCCTCCAGAATCTCTGGTGGGATCACGTCCTCAAATACTGCATTACGGATGAGAGCCCATTGTACAAACTGTACTAGATATCAAAGCCATATCTGCCCTCCCTTCAATATTTCTGAGAATTTTCAATTTGGTGAGGGGGGGGGCTGACCTCCCCAAATCATAGTTGGGAAATTGAATATAGTGCAAGACCTTCGAAATGACCTGACGAACTCGTCAGGGAAGTTTATTATTCATCAAATAGTCTAGCAGGGATTAAGGCACAGGTACACAGACAGACATAAGCTCAGACTGGCTGAATATCGTGCAACCATATAGGATGAGCTGACGAAAATGTTGCCACCCTACGCCGCAGGATTGTCTAGTGGCATCAGATTTTGGACATTATTATTATTGTTTTAATTATTATTGTTATTATTATTTTTATTATTATTATTATTATTATTATTATTATTATTATTATTGTTGTTGTTACTGCTACTACTACTACTACTATTACTGCTACTACTACTACTACTACTATTACTACTACTACTACTACTGTTCATTACACATTGAAGGCAAATGAATGAGAGTAGTGTCGGGTAATATAGCGCAGTTCCAAACAGTAAACTATGTGACTCTGCAATTTTTACGGCACAGAGAAGAAGGTGAGTACGTGGTGAGAACTGAAACCATAAAATAAGGAATGCGTGCTGTACAAATGATTGTTTACAGAAAAGTTGCTAAGCGAAAAATCACAGGCACTTATCATCCCGGTCACAATAATTTTAAGATTATATAACAGGTAAACAGAGTCCTTGGTGCTGTGACTGTAGCTACTTAGAGTGATAGCGAAAACATGATTTGCACCTACATGTATATGTAATCTGAAATCTGTCCTGTCCCTATGAACAACTTTGGTCTGTTATTTAACCTAGGATTGTCGCAAAATAATAAAATTTCTAGATATATTTCTTCATGTACAGGCGTTGACAAATTTTGTTTCAAATGTTTCAACTCTTCTTCTTTTCACTTCCGACTGTTACCGAATACACCTAAGCTGAGATGGAGTTGGTCTGTTTCTTTGTCGAATGACGATTCTCTTTGAACTATGCGTCAGGGAAGAGTGGCTAACATACCCTTAGTGTGAAGTAGATTCAGTGGAGCAACGGACCAACTTTTCTTCTTGACCATATATATTCATCATCAAGCTCTAGTACATGTCATTTTACGAGCTGGCCCTTTTGAGAAACAGTTGGCCGGATTATTGTTATAATGTTTAGAATAATAATAATAATAAATACTAATACTAATACTACTACTACTACTACTACTACTACTAATAATAATAATAATAATAATAATTATTATTATTATTATTATTCCTATTATTATTATCCATCCATCCATCATCATCATTACCGTTATTATTATTATTATTATTATCATCATCATCAGCAGCAGCAGCAGTATCGTCCCCCTCCTCCTCCTCCTCCTCCTCATCCTCCTCCTCATCATCACCATTTTGTCTATAAAACGTACCTATACTTTAAATCAAGATGTTTTCATATCCCTATGTCGGACATAGTCAACTTTGGTCGAATAGGATTTTCTGACAGTAGCAAGACTGAAGAACAGAAGCAAGGTCTTGCACTTTGGGTTAATGACATTAAAATTAAAAATGTTTCGTATGCTTTCATGTTCCTGATGGTTTCTTACGTCATATAGGATACTGTAGTTATTTTCTTCTCTCATTTTTCTTTGTGTGCGCTTCCTCTCTTAAGCATTATCTTCTTTAATTCTTTTTTTTTTTTTTTTTACTCACAAGCTTTCATCACTTTCCTTTACAAGTAACTCCCTTGTTTGGTCTCTCACCCACTTTTTCTCCTCGTGCAGTTTTCATTTTCTCCCCTTCCCTCACTACCTCTCTTCTCTGGTACCTCCTCCTCCTCCCCCCGCGTTTCTCTGGCTTAGAGCTGTGTGTAACCTCGCTCCCACCGCCACATAAAACTGCTGTTGTGTGTGTACTGCCTTGATTAAACCCACCCCATATTGTACTGAGGCCTGTCTGTGTGTGTGTGTGCTGAGGCAAGGTGTGGGTAACTTGAGCAAAGGGAGGTAATGAAAAGTTGGAAGGGTTGGTGTGGAACAATACGCATCAAACCTGTGAGTGGATTGTGAAGAGTGGTATATCGTTTTAGTAACTTTGCGTCCCTTATACCGTGCATTTACATTCGGCATTTCTGTTCTCTGTCACTGAACTCATGATCTGGCATACTTAAATAACACACTCAGGGTCATATACCTACTTTCGGCAAAATAAATATTACTGGAATGGAATACCAGAGTTGCACATACTAAGAGTGTTAAATTTGGCAAGTATATAGGAGTACAAAGTCTTAATCTCAGTCAGTAATTGGATTTTATTCCTTATGTCTCCGTCGTTCTCATATGGACAGCGGGGGAATAAACTACCCTACAGAAAGTATCATCAGTTTTTAAACTCGTTCACCACGAAGAATCCCCCTAAAGCTGAATACAACTGTTTCGTATTTGAGAAAATATTAGACAGTGTCGTACGTCTTTGAGCTGAAGAGGCTTACCAAATTTTAACAGAAGATTACACTGAAATGATCTGGAGAAAATTTCATCCCAGAAATGTTGAAAATTAAGATGCAGGGTCTATCGATATTCTAGTATTAAGCTACACTTACTTAGTTTCCCGCGTTCTTGGTATACTGTATGTTGGAAATTTTGTTATATTTGCTCATAATGTATGCATGCACACGCACGCACACACACACACACACACACACACACACACACACACACACACACACACACACACACTCCCCTAAAGGTACAACATCCTCTCGACAGCGAACGTAAAAATTGTCTGATGAGAGATCAAAATAAGAAAATTAGTTATGCTTAAATGGGTTAATGAAAATAGCAAGCATAAACGTACTTGCACTCACTGAAAAAAAATAAAAAAGAAGTGTTATCGACTGTCAAGGCTACGGGGGGCTAGTATTTGCCTTGGTCGAGGCTAGGGGAAGAGATAAAAAAAGTGGAGGGTAAGGAGGAGGGGAGGGAGGAAGGCAGGGAAGAAGATTGGGAGTAAGGAATGGAGGCTGATGAGAGAGAGAGAGAGAGAGAGAGAGAGAGAGAGAGAGAGAGAGAGAGAGAGAGAGAGAGAGTTGAGGAGTGACTGGAGGGGACTGGGGATACGGGCAGGGGACACCGCCGTAAACTGGAGGGTAAACAAAGCCTAAGCGTACTTTGGCCTGACCTGATCCCGCTTTGTTTCCTTTACCCTCCTGACATCCTCCCTACTTTATTCTGTACTGTTATTGTTGCTTTTACTTTACTTTCTTCTTCACTATATTCTTACTTTTCCTTCAGGACTGTTTTCTTTTTCTCATCTCTCTCCTACTGCTATTTTTACTTTATTTTTTCTTCTCTTTCTCTGGTTCATGTTCTTCTTTTCCCTCCTCGTGGATCATTCTCTTTTTTTTTTTTTTTTCACTCATTCTAATTCCCTTTTCATATTTTCTTTTTCCTCTATGGTTCCCTCTTAACTTCCTCTTCATGGATCTTTTTTTTTTTTTTTTGTACCAAACGTCCCTCCCGCGCCCTTTTCAGTTTTCCTCTCTTTCTCCTCCATATCATATTTCCATCTCTCTCTCTCTCTCTCTCTCCCTCTCTGCTTCACATGGTTTGTCATAACTGTCTTTCATTCTCCATCCCATCTTGAGCATCCACTAGGTCCTAGGAAGTTTCCAATTTTATATCTCTCACAGCCATCTATGGACGATGTTATTTAAGTGGCTCAAGAGGAACTATCTTCTTCTGTGCCTGCCCTCCTCTCTTCCTATTTCTCCCATCTTTCCTGTCACTTTATTACTTTTCTTTCCTTTACAGGTGGCTTTACATTGAGTGACAAGCCAAATGGTTTCCTGTAAGCCAAGAAACCATTTACAACACTGGGTGGTAACCATATAACCAAACCATATGTGCTCCCTACGTGTCAACAAGTGGGTTAGTGGAGGGTTAGTGCCCCTCCCCGTAAAACAAATAACTCAAAGTCAAATGGCCACCCCTTACGGGATTATGGCGTCTGGCAATAGATAGATAGATAGATAGAAGAGGAACTGTTCGAACTGGAAGTGTCATTTACAGTCTTTAATAACTCTTTCACTTGGAGGGGGCTTTCCTAAGCTGAATAATATCGTATAATATTACATCCACTCATCATACAGAAAGAGTTGACCCGTTGGCTGTATATTACCGCTTGGGTACTACATACAGTGTTCCTCTAACAACTTATTTTTTTTTTTTATAAGACCAAAGGAATCTCACGCCACTACAAATAATTATCCGCTTTAGTAACGTTAAATCCGATGACGGATTGATGACGTATTTCTTATTTTATTCTTGCTACATCCAGACAAGTTTGCCAAGACTTTGGAGAGACGATCTGTTAGGAAGGGGAGAAAAGCAGTTGTTCATTAACCGATGCACAAACTGATTCTCTTCCAGTAATGAATAAAATCGTCTAGAAGCAGCACGAATTAAGGCTGTCGTGCTGATCGGGAATTAAGAACTTCGGATTTTATTCCTGATTACGACGTACGATTTAATTCAGCACACTGAAACCACAACAACCAGAAGGTGAGAGACTATTAAGCTTCTGTATCTTAGGAGGAGTTCTAAAATTTCTTTAAAAAATAGCTTCAGTCCAGTGACACATTTACATACTTGTCACCATCAGATGACCTTCATTTTTAGGATAGATCTCCAGTACTGAATAGGCTAATGAAGCTTACAGGTAATTCTTTGAGTTCAAAAAGTCTATCCAAGTTTAATAAAATCACTGGGCGATATTTCGTGGTGTATCCGTTTTGCTCTAACCTGGCCTAAAAATGTCATCTTTCCATCTTCAACGCCGAGTTGCAATAATAGATTAACACTACATTACTATATAAGTCACGAAGATGTGTTATGGGAAGGACGTTCAGCCGTACCAATGTCTTTTTATGAAACTGAGATACGCGGAAAAAAGCTGCTAAAGGACAAAACTTTGCTCCAAGTTAGTGTAAATAAACTACAACCATAATATAATATAAATTACATCATAGAGGGAGAGTGGTCAATATTACATTTGCATCATAATAATCTCTTGCTCCTTTTTTTTTATTGCCTCATTTTTGTGTTTTTTATAATTATCATGGCTTATAATTTGAATATTTTCCCCTCGGTTTATGAGAACAAGGGTCATATTCTGTTGCCTTGGGAGACTGTGTAACACTACTTTCTTTGCCATTTGTATTGGTACGACACCTTAATATTGTCTAGCATTTATATCTGTATCATAATATAAATGAATATATTACTAAGGATGAGACACAACGATGTCTTCTTGGCGTAAAGAGAAAAAATATTAATTCCTGAAGAAGATGAGTTACAAAATCTCTTATACTTCGTCGAAATTAGGTCCAACCTTCCTTCCCCCACCTCATCATCATCATTGCTGACACCACTGAGGCATCCAAAATGCCACAGTGACATGAAAGTGGCAGCTATCATTGTCTTTTTGTGGGTTACAGTGGCCTTTGTAAATGTCACACGTTGCAACTTGACTCATTTTGCCAGGGTCTAGAGTGACTCATTGGCAGCTGCTGTCATGAGTTTTGTTTGTTTGTTATGGATGTTGTTGTTGTTGTTGCTGTTTAGCAGCAGTAGTAGTAGTAGTAGTAGTAGTAGTAGCGGCAGTAGTAGTAGTAATAGTAGTAGTTGTAGGAGGAGCAGCAGCAGCAGCAGCAGCAGTAGTGGTATCTTGTGTTGGAGGTGTGATTAAAATGAGAATGACATCATCGAACTGTAGGGATTAAATACGAATGATCATCCCTTAGCTAATCAAACCCTTCACTACCATGACATCTCTTTCCTCCGTGATATAGTAGGATGAGATTATTTAAGCATTAGAAGCGTCATAGTCATGGGAGCATAAATGAGTAATCATATAGGAAAGCAAACAGCAATTGACCTGACATATATTTTGAGGCTGTTTATTATTATTATTATTATTATTATTATTATTATTATTATTATTACTGTTGTTGTTATTAATATTATTATTATTATTATTATTATTATTATAAATTACGTTATAATTAAAGTAACTATTTGTAATTCAAGGAGAAAGCAAACAATATCCATTAACCCATTCACTACAATGGTTGTTTGCGACCCTAGACGGTTTATTTATCTAAAGAAGGGCGTCTCATAATTAGGGTTAATTAATCTTGTAACTTCAAGAATAATTTAGTAAAAGAAATAATTGTAGTAAAGGGGTTAGTAGTGATTGTCGTCCATTCCACCAAGATCGAGATACTCCACTGGCGGTAACAAGAGAGAAGCTTAGCGCCCGGAATCTGCCTACTTATTTCTCACTGTAATCAGACAATCGCAAGAGGATGTTATTTAACCACGACAATGTGGGGTTTTTGAAGGCTGATTCTGACATTTCCAGTTCAGAAAGTCAGTCCTCTGAATCAAATAGCCTAATAATTGCATAAATGAATAAATGTGTACAGTACCAGTACATATTTTTATATAAATATTAATCCATCCATCTATCTATCTGTCTATCTATCTATCTATATAAAGTATGTTATCATATCCAAAGTGTTGGAAGACGTCATCGCACAAAAGAAATTAATTTAAGGCAGGGATAGTGGTAAAAAACAACACACCTGTGGATGATCACGCGACGTCCAAGAATTATAATGAAATTGAACACTGATGCCTGAAACTGGATAAAGTTGAATCGGAAAGTTATAAACTAACAGATGAGAAGGCAGTTTCCACGTTTAGTCATCACGATGGGAGTTCTACATGTTTTATAATAATTACAATTTCATATTCCGCAATAGAAATTTAAATTTATTTTCTTTTTAGCTACAACACAGTATGTCGAAATCGGCCATAAAAATGATCTGTCTTCTTTACAGCACTTCTATTTTACAAAATGAAAAAAAATAATAGCAATTGTATTCCATGTTATGAAAATAAGCAAGCTTTAAATTTTTTATACCGTGGTTATGTTTACATGTGGAGTGCAAGTAGATTAGCGATTACAGCATCCTCAGCAGATAATTGGCAATAAATAAATGCTTTTAGATTAATGGCAACTTTCTGGTTAAATCTTGAATGACACTCTGCCTTGCAATAGCGAAAACTCCGAAATTTTTATTAGAAAAGCCAGAAAACAGAGAGAGAGAGAGAGAGAGAGAGAGAGAGAGAGAGAATTAATGGAACTAAGATAGGTTTTGTGGAAGGAAGGCATGCCAATACATGTCAGTGAGAACGACCTACTACCCCCTTCCATTACCCCGTGCCCCCTCCCCCTCCACACCGACTCTCATTACTCTTCCTGCCGGCACACTCATTACTCTCTCTCTCTCTCTCTCTCTCACACACACACACACACACACACACACACACACACACACACACACACACACACACACACAGGGGGGGGGATCAACAATGTACAGACAGGGACAAAAAGCAAAATACTGGGCGGTAAATAAGTTTTGGCAAGTCACGTACATATGCAAACTAGTACAGTGTTCACTGTATTTCGCAGACCTCCTAAAGGCAGGACTAAGATACATAGAAGTATTTCATATTGTTGTGTGTCGTTAATTATTTGGGATTAATGGAAGGAGAGAGAGAGAGAGAGAGAGATTCATGGCATACTGTGGGATGCCAAGGACTTAAAAACTGAAAAATTATTTCCATTTGTTTGCGTTCATTTACGTGTTACTTTAGCTTTTATTTTTCAAGTATTCAAAATAATTTTACGTACAGTATACTGATAACTGGAGGCTCGAAACGCGAAGTTCAAATGACAGTTCTAGTATTACATAACAACATTTTTCACTGCACTGGTGGTGCTACACAGGGCTGGCTGGCGCAAGTTAAAAGGAGTGGCACTCTCTTGGTCAATCTGAGTGACCCAGACACAGATCTGTTCATAGGTTCGATCCTGTGAGGGTTCGGCAAATATTAATACGTGATGGAAGGGACATGGACTTGGAAACCAAGTAGACTGTAAGAATGTGGAAAAAGTATCACCAGCCACACTGGAACTGTTCTTGGAGAAATAAAAGGAAAACGGATGAATACAGATTATCAAAATGAGGCTGCGGTGAACTTCACAGTAATGCATGGTCAGGGAGGAGTTTGAAACTGTTAATTGCCAGGAAAATATAATATGCAGAGCTTTTTTTGCCTTATCTTTTGTCCCTTCTGCTGCTGCATGTTAACAATTCTCCTACTTGTATTTCTTTTTACTAGATCTTACCCACCCCACTTCTTTGATGATAACGATGATGATGATGATGATGGTGATGAAGAAGATGATGATGATGATGATGATGATGGTGATGAAGAAGATGATGATGATGATGATGATGATGATAATGACGCATCTATCATCCCCTCTTAGTTTTACTATGACGCCATTTTTAGTTTATTAGTGGTGCCTCGAGACAATTTTAGAAAATTCCGGATACGTCTTTTGAAATGAGGGGTAGAAAAATTCTCCATTAAATGCTTTTGCACGATAAACCATCCTAAGTATGCTTCTCCCTTGTTTCATCTATCTCCCTAACCTTATTCTCTCTGCTCTACCTACATTCTGCGCTACTCTTATTCCCCTGTTTTCCCTTCTTCCCTTTTCCCTTGCTGTCCTGCTACCCTACCTATTCTCTTCCCTCCTTGCCTTGTTTCCCTTCCTTCCCTCTTCTCTCCGTAAGCTCTTCCTTCTACCTCATTTCCCCTACTTAGTTCCAACCGTATTTTCTTCCCCGCCCTATTTCCCTTGCTTTCCTCTTCCTTCCTTTCCCTGCTTTCCTCCGCCCTGTTTTCCTTCTCTTCTCTATTTGTCCTCCCTGCTATATATCCTCCCTAACCTGTTACCTTTCCCCGCCATATGACCCTCCCTGTTTTCTGTTCACCCCTGCCCTCGCATCCCCTGCCCTTCTCTCCTCCAGCCTCACTCCCTTCCTCCCCACCTTATGCACTTATTTCACCCTGCCCTAATCCCCTGCCCTCCCTGCCCTCCTGTCTCCCTGTCCTCCTTCCCTTTCTTCCTGCAAATCATCCCTGCCCTCCTGTCTGCCTGCCATATTTCTCTTCCATCCTCCTGCCATCCCTTCCATTCTTTCTTCCCGTTCTCTTACCTCCCCTCCCCTCTCCCTCCTTTTAAGCCATGTGTGTTCGTGTCGGGTTGACATTTTGGCAGTAATGTTGTGCTGCAGTGCGTGTGTGGCAGGTGTTTAGCTCCGTGTGTGTGTGTGTGTGTGTGTGTGTGTGTGTGTGTGTGTGTGTGTGTGTGTGTGTGTGTGTGTGTGTGTGTGTGTGTGTGTGTGTGTGTGTGTGTGTGTGTGTGTGTGTGTGTGTGTGTGTGTGTGTGTGTGTGTGTGTGTGTGTTTGTCCTAAAGTTTACAATATATTAATTCCTAACCCTGTTGGAACTTTTCTCAATAAACATTTAACCACTGCACATATGCTGCAGGTAACCTTCATTTCCACTTAACTTTAGGCATGAGCAGCGCTGTATGGATGAAAACATTAACAGAATTCACCAGCCTGGCCAGCAGCGTGCGTGTCTACGAGCCATAGTCTGCCTGGCTCTTGCTTTTACATGTTATTCTGTTTCTTTCTCACACCACCCAAGTCGACCATTAGGAAACTGCACGAGATGCCATGTTCCACTGTACCAAATTATTAAATTCTAGTGCTGCTAAGCCAAGTGACCAACAGAAAGAGCCAGGGTTATAAGAGTAATGATCAAGTCTATCAACACTTACAAAACCCCAATTATTGTATTAAAAACTATATATATATATATATATATATATATATATATAATCTTCTTGATAGGAGCATAAATCAGAACTTCACAGCCGCTCTGCGAAGTACACACACACACACACACATACACACACAGTTGGTGAGTATCTATCTATCTATATATCTATCTATTTATCTATCTATCTATCTATCTAGTTATGCTTTAGAAAATAATTTAGGCAAAATTACAGAGCTTTACAGCTTCCTTCAGGGTATGCACAAGTGGACAGAAAATGTTGATTTTCTGATGCCTTCTCTTTCTAGAACTCAACATGCTTCTGAAACCTGATTCATGGTAAGAATTTGACACATTCTTTGTCAGGTGGTGTTCATGTCATCCATGGTGTGAGTTTAATATAAGAACATATTTACGACATGCACATATTTCATGTGAGCAGCCTTGTTCGCGCTGGGACTCTTACGTCGATTTGCGGCGACCACCTGAAGCAGGTACTGCTTATGGCCTTAGCTGTTTGTAATTGAAGAGTTGTGGTCCTAAATGAGTTTCACCGCTCTTTCGGCCACATCATTCACCACGTTTATCTCTCGTAGATTTTCCTTTAACTTTAGGAAATGTGGATCGTCATTCCATTGGCTTGGACCTTTGGAGACGAATCCAGTAGCATGATTCGATTTTTTGTTTCCAATATATCAGCCTCTGGGCAGAGGCTTCACAGCCTGCTCCCAAGGCCCAGTAGTCCTCCTACATACCACACACCTCTACATGTCACCACTTCGGCGCTAACACCCACGTCCATATTGTCATAAAGACTTTGTAGTTACTTGTAGAGAAGTATATTTTAGACTTGTGGTCGAGCGGCTTTTATATCTTGTAGTAGTTTCCCCACCAGATGTCATGTAGTGACGGGAGAGGTAAAGAATAGTATGGGACTATTTTTATTTGTCTTAGAAATATTAAACAGGTCTCTCTATGGGAAGAGTATAAGTCCCGGGTAGCTACCTCCCTGTCTCGCTATCTCTCTCTCTTTCTGTTCTAAGGCTAATCTCCGTCTCGACCTCTCTCTAGGGTCGCTTGTCTCCTTCTAAACTCTCTTTCCTAAAATCTGGTGTAGCAGGGGTGTGTCACGTGTGTTCCTCATGGTTACCAGATCTTTCTTCACGAGAGGACTGCTGACAGCTAACTGCATCATCTCCTTACTGGCCGCTGTCGTCAGCTTTCCTCAGTGTTAAGAGTGTGTAAGCATGCTTAGCACTGCTCGATTCTCGCAGACACAACACCTTCTCATCATTTGACTTCCTGCTTCTATCTGTCTCTCTATCTATCTATTTATCTATCTATCTATTATGTAGTCCTATAATATTAAATACATGCTAGGGCTGTCTCATACAGGACTGGTGTATTGGTATTAGCGGGGGTATTTCACGTCATGTCGGCGGGTCTTCTGGCAAATCAGTAAAGTCTACTTTTTTATAAAATTGAAGTCCTAAAACTGCTCTCTGCCCTAGCGGGGATTTGAACCTGGGTCCATTTGGACTGAAGGCCACTTCTCTACCGACTGAGCTACCGCCTCCCCTGTCTGCGAATGCCAGCTTTTTCAGCTCCAAAGATGGAATTTCCTTTTCTGTCACCTCCAGTTTCTTTGCTGGTTGCTTCTCTTCTCCCTTTCCCAGCACAGACTCAAGGATTTCTTTTTTCTCATGATACGAAACACCATCACTGAACAGAGCTTGAGCTATTAACCCTGGTTCACCCGTGTACGAAACGCACACTCTACCACTGTACCACACAGGCTCCATATATATATATATATATATATACTGTATATATATATATATATATATATATATATATATACTGCATAGATAGATGGATAGACACACACACACACACACACACACACACAAGACATTTGTAGTGTTACTGAACAACAGAAGTTCTGTGCCGTTCTTGCTGTACATTTCCGCTTCTTCTTGATTGTTCTCCATGAGCTTGCAAAAATCTTGCTATCGTAGTTGTTCCTAGGCTAAGTATGACATTTAGAGTCGAAGTCTTAAGTGATTTTAATGCCGGTAAGAAGTTCAGGTAAGCTGAAACGAGGAATGAGGTATCATTAATTTCATCTGGTCGTTAGCTACATCTCTAACATCTTGGAAGTCTCTGCGTGTCCTCTACTGGTCGATTTCTTGTACAGTACGTTCGTCGGTTGTCACTCCGTCTTAAATTTCCCCTTATGATGGAATGAACTTTAATGTAATCTTAAATGAAACTAGAATTGGCAAATTAAAGCTGTGCTAGAAGAAGAAGAAAGGTTAGATTTATGTCTGTCGATGGGTAAGTATCTCTAAGGTAGATAATCCATTTGTGCTAACAGTAGTCTAGAATACTACCCGCAACAGTCGTTTTACATCTACGTGAATGAAGACATGAAAGAAACAGAGTCCATCAGTCTAAGAGCTGGATGTGTGAACCAATGCAGTACCTGATCTTATTACATACTTAGATTTTAGATACAAGCGAGACTGTTTATAAATTTGGAAAAGTAACTCAGCCAATTTTCATTGCCTCCATATATCAGGGAGCAGAGGGAAACTCACCCTTCAAAAATAACAGGTAAATCCTTTCTGTCTCCATTTTTCTCTGGAGGAAATTCACGTTGCCCCGAAGGTATTGGGGAAAGAATAAGCAGACTGACGAACGAGTGAGGGGAAAACTTTCTGGAGAACGAAGAAAAACTCTGCCCCCAGCGCTCGTATGGTTCAATGGTGATGGAGATCCTCTATTTTGTATGGAAAAAAATTTTTTTGTTTTGTTTCCTCCTTAAGCCTTTTATGTTCTGTATCTGTCTGCTTGTTTGTCCGTCTGTCTGTCTCTGTCGTCTGTCAGCTTGTCTGTCTGTCTGATTTTCTGTTGGTCTCTATTAAATATATAAGTATATAAACAAATAAAATAAATAAATAAATACAGTAAATGGTTGTACCCGTGTGATAGAGCTAGGATTCCGCGGGTTAGAATAACGTGTGGATAATGTTCAGGCCATTCGGCTAGGAATGTTTGTCAAGTTCTCCCATTTACTTATTTTTCCTTCCTTGAATTCTCGATCCCACATCTCATCACTCTTAGATAGAAAACAAGTCATGATGATGATGATGATGAGTAGGAGGAGGAGAAGGACGAGGACGAGGACGTGGAGGAGGTGATGAATGTGAATTTAGGGATTCCGATGCTGGAGGTATACAAGTAATTACTGATATGCAGGCATCACTCGTTTAAGAGTATGATAGATAGTTCTATTTTGTTTCATCGACTGTGATTTTTTGTCACTTTCTAGTTAAAGAATGCGTTTTTTAATTAAGTGGCGATTATAACGTATTATTATTATTATTATTATTATCATTATTATCATCACTGACTTTAGTTGTGTAATGACTGATAAGCGCGTTAGTGACGTTGCTGAGAGTAAATATGAGTGTAGTTTGCGTTTTTATTTGGTGTCGTATGACCAGATTGATGATAATTGTTTTTCTATTAACATTCAACCCCAGTGGTTTATAGTAGTGGTTGTGGTGTTTTATGTGGCTACGAATTTTATTTAGGGTAAGTCTGGACTTCAGTTATATAAAAGTCTCCTCTACACGAACCAACCTTAACGACCACCTGGCAGCGTATCTCCACTGACACCATGTTTGACTTTGATGATTCATTTAGCAGTACGATTTACGGTAATGCATCTTAAACATTATGCATTTATATTTTCTCTATTCTTTTCAGTAATATAATATCTCCTTTTGTCCACACAGAATTAAAATTCTTTCTTCACTTCCGGTCCTCACCCTTCCGCATAGAAACAGGTCGGAAAGTTGTGGAGCGTCCTGAAAACAGCGTTCTATATAAAATGTTTTCATTGCGTTAATTGAATTTCCAAACTTTACTGTTAAAATGTCGGCAGTTGAGCTGAAGTTACCTCGTTGTTTTGCTCAACTGTGTTGGTAATTAGATGAAGTACGATTTTATAGGCAAATTGTTATGCATTTACCCTCGATATTGTCAGAAGTATAACAGCAGGAATGCTGTGGAAGAGGAAATAAATGAAAACGATATATATACATATATATATATATATATATATATATATATATATATATATATATATATATAAATATATACATATATATATATATATATATATATATATATATATATATATATATTCTATTTTTTTCTATTGCCAGACGCCTCAATCCCGTTTGGGGTGGCCACAAAACAATCGCCTCCAAGTCGCCCTGTCCCCCGCCATTCCACTACCCTGCTCCCAACTCCCACCCCCTCTCTCATATACCTCTCCACCCCCTCCCTCCATCTCATCCTCGGTCTCCCCCTCCCTCTTCCACCCTCCACCTCACTCACATACACTCTCTTCGTCAGTCTTTCACCCTCCATCCTCTCCACATGGCCAAACCACCTCAGTGTGTTCCTCACAACGCTTCCTATCACATCCACATCAACACCACAACGCTCCTTTATATCCTCATTCGTCAGCCTGTCTCTCCACGTGACTCCACAAGCTCCTCTTAAATAACTCATTTCCACTGCTCTCACTCTTGACTTGTGTCCTTCCAACAACGTCCAAGCTTCACTTCCGTACGTTAGAGTTGGTATCACAATACTGTCATGTAGTAACTTTTTTACTTCCATGCTCACTTCCCTGTTTCTTATCACTGCTTTCAAGGAACCAGCAACCCTTCTTCCCTGCTGCACCCTTTCAAGCACTTCACCCTCCAAACCTCCATCCTTACTCATCACACTACCCAAATACTTAAACGTACTCACATTTTCCAATTCCTCACCATCCAACCTCGCTATACATTCACTGACTTCACCTCTCTCAAAGACCATCACTTTACTCTTCCCTACATTCACCTTTAGGTTCCGTTTCTTACACACTCTCTCAAACTCATCCACCAAGCCTTGCAGCTCCCCTTCATCTTCACTCAACAACACAGTATCATCTGGAAACAACAGTACAGGGAGTTTCCAAACACTATCCTCTCTCACCAGGGCCACTCCAACATCCACTACCCTACCTTGTACCTCTTTTATTACCCCATCCATGTACAGATTGAACAACCATGGAGACATGACACATCCCTGTTTCAAACCAACTTTCAAAGAGAAAAATTCACTTAGTTCACCATCCACACGCACTGCAGCCTTAGCACCATCATACATACTCTTCACAGCATTCAACAACTTAACATCTACTCCATATATTCTTAACACTTTCCACAATCCTTGTCTATCCACCCTGTCATATGCTTTCTCCAAATCCATGAAAGCCGCATACAACTTCTTTCCCTTCTCTAGAAACTTTTCCACTAAAGATCTAAGAATGAATATCTGATCTACACAACCTCTTCCCTTCCTAAAGCCTCCTGTTCTTCTCCAACTAATTTCTCTGTTCTTTCTCTAACTCTGTCTATAAGTATCCTACCATACACTTTTCCTATTATACTAAGAAGACAAATGCCCCTATGATTACCACACACTTCTTTTTCCCTTTTCCTTTGTACAAGGGAATAATTATACCTGACTTCCAATCCTCCGGGACTCTACCTTCCTCCCAGGCCAATCTGCACATCTTCCACATCCATTCTACTACTATCTCTCCCCCATGCTTCAGCATCTCACCACACACTCCATCAATTCCTGGGGCTTTCCCCGATTTAACTTTCTTCATTGCTTCCACAACCTCTATCCTACTGATTTCTACCTGTCTTCTCACCTCCTCCTTCTCCAAGCCATTCCCCAGCCACTTATACTCGCATTACTTCCATCCTCTACGTTCAACAATTCCTTAAAGTGTTCTCTCCATCTGCTCACTTTTTCTCCCTTCTCCACTAGTAATCTACCATGTTTATCTTTCACTCCCTGCTAACTTCACTTCCCACCCTGTCTTACTCTTTTCACTTCTCTCCAGAACATTTTCTTACAGTCCCTCCACTTTACACTCAAATTCCTTCCAAATTCTGATCCACTCTCTTCTTACTCTCTCTTACTAATCTTTTCACCTCTCTCTTCCTTTCCACATATAACTCTCTCTTCTGCCTCTCAACTTCTTCCACGCCCCTATTTCTCATCCATTCATTGTATGCTTTCTTCTTTGTGCCACAGCCTGTTTCACCTCTTCAGTCCACCACGCTGTTCCTTGCACCCCCTCCGTCTTCTCTTCCTTCCACACACCACATCACATGCTGCACATATTTCTTCTGTAAATATCTTACACACACCTTCCACGTCTCCCATCTGCTCCAATTCATATTTGCCCAATCGTTCCTCCACGTCTCTCTTATACTCTGCCTTTTTCTCATCCTCTTGTAACCTTTCCACTCTCCTTGCAACTACTCCTTCCCTCTCGTCTTTCCCTTCTTCTATTCCTCCATCTTACTTGCATCCTAATTCTGGCCACCACCAAGTAGTGGTCAGAAAGGCCACTCCCCCAACCTCTATAAACTCTTGCATCCAATATACATCTTCGCATCCTTTCATCCACACACATAATCAATCATTGCCTTCCTTTCATTCAGTTCACCACCCACCCTTCTCATCACTCGCCATGTATACCTGTGGATCATTTTATGCCTGAAAAGGGTATTGGCTATTACCAACCCCCTCCCAGCACAGATGTCCACTAACGCACTCCCATTCTCATCTATCTCAGCAGGCACACCCCACTCACCAACTATTCCATCCACCTTCACATTACCAACTTTACCATTCATATCACCGATCAAAAACACTCTCTCATTCCTTCCAAACTTTTCCATGCACACTTCCACATTTGTCCAGAACTCTTCTCTCACTCTTCTAGCACGATCTTGCGTTGGCGCATACACACACACAATCGCCCACATTTGTATTCCAACTTTCAACTTTACCCACACAATCCTTGACCCAACTGATCCATACTGTCTTATGCTCTTCTTCCATCTTTTACTCACAACTATACACACTCCTTCCTTTGCCCTCTCATTCTCATCTACTCCTGCACATATACCCCATCCATACTCCCATTCTCTCACACTTTCTCCCTCTCCATTTTGTTTCAGTTATTCCACATACATCCACTTTCGCATCCTCAAGCACCTGGACAATCTCTCTCTTTCACCTCATCATTCGCTCCTCTTACATTCCATGTACACATTACCAAGTCCTTTGTCCGGTCCTGGGTCGTCAACGTTTGGTCAGTCCTTGTCCGAGGCTTCTTGTTTGTTTTTTTAGTTAGTTGTTTTCCGGGGAGGGGCACTAACCCTCCGCCAACCCTTTTAGTCGCCTTTTACGACAAGCAGGGATACTGGGGGAGTATTCTTGAAAACCCCCACCTATCCCCAGGGGTAATATATATATATATATATATATATATATATATATATATATTTATATATTTATTTATTTATATTTATATATATATTTGTGAGTAAAAACTAGCGTGGGCAATTATACATCTACGTATATATGGCTATATCTATCTGTCTATCTATCTGTATACCTATTGATCGATCCATCGAGCGAGCGGGAGATAGATATTAAAACTGCCTTATGGCTGGATCCAATTCGTCCTAATTCATCTTAGGCTAATATTCAACCGTGATTCAGCGCACCCATCTTTCATCAAGCATAGTTTGTAGTAGTTTCCAAGTTAGCGTTCACTGCCAGCCACGTCTGTCTGAACACATTCAGTGATTACATTTGATAATCATAGGCACCCTTTTGCATATCGTAAAATGAAGTAGTTATCTGTTCGCATAATTATCGGTGGGTCACCCTAACTATCTTCCATAGCATACTTAATTAATCTTGTAGCTATTAGATTTTTTCTTCACTTAATGAGGTCGCCTGGCGGGCCTAGACATACTCCTTAGTGTTAACACGAGCAATGAAACCGTGACTGGAGCAAGATTACTGACCATTTAATTATTAGTATTTTTGTGTTTAGCAATATCTTCCCGTGTTACCCTGAATAAAATATCCAAGTGCTTACAACGCGCAAGGAAATGGTTAAGAAATTGTTCCGATCAACACAACGTAAAACGAAGAAGACAGGAAAGAAAAACGGTACCATGATGAGGAGGTTGTACAATATGTCCCCGATTATTTGGTTTCCTAATTTGCTGCACAGAAAACCACTATTAGAAAATCCGATATAAGCTTGCCAGTTCGGGGAAACGGGGAGAAATATGGGAGCAGGTCATCGACGCACTGTGACGAAACTGATGAATATGCCTGGTGTGTGTTAGTTCACACTTTACCTGTCAAAATAAACTATAGTTCGTCAGTAATGACTGCCATAATCAAATAAGGACTTAGGTTCAGTAAGCTATTCTTCACGCTGGGACTTCTCTCGTGACATCATTGCAACTGTTGCAATGTGGATATTTTCTCGCAATAAATAAAACAATACGATAAAATTTGCCTCAAAGAGGGTAGAAAAAAGATAACTGTATCATGCAGTAGGCAATTTCTTAATTTTAGGGGAGAATGAAACTTCTCCAATTTGACTACAGTCGATACCGTAAAAATTAATGAAACTATTCTGCTCTGACCTGCTGAGTTATGCAACATTTCATTTTCGTTCACGTTAATCAGGCGCCTTAAAGCATTTCAAAAAGCTCGAACAACACAGCACAGGAACTGCCGGTAAAGCAAACTGTTATTCATGCAGATTGAAAAGTCCAGGGTTGTTTTGCCTCGAGATTAGCCGGAGCGAAAGAAAACAGTAGAAATTTTTGGCCTGAGGTTGAAAGCAGTGTTGTATTTGATAACACTACACCCGATCTGCCCCAGTTTCCAGCCACTCCTCCTCTCTCACCCACCAAGAAGAAAGAGAGAGAGAGAGAGAGAGAGAGAGAGAGAGAGAGAGAGAGGAGGCGATATTGTTTGGCATGTGTTTAGGCCACTGACAGGAGGAAACGAAACCATGTGTGATAGCATGATATGTCTTAATTTCACGGCGCGAGGAATTTTTCAGACGGAAGAATCATACCTAGTACAAAATTTGCGTTTACTGAGAATATACATTAGATTCTAACCGAACAGGATTCTCTTTGAATACGAATACAGTCGGATCATAAACGTGTATATCTGGCAGGGTGTGGGGGAGAGGCGGGGGGGAGGGGAAAGTAGAGAGGGTGGGCAACTATACTCATGTCACTCTAACTTGGTCCAAATTTTCGTCCTTTTGTGCCTTACGTCAAATAGGTCAATGACAGAAATACAGTAATGCGGCTCTATATCCATTCAAGGCACTTCGTGATGGCATCGTATTCACAACCTAGAATTCAAGATGAAGAGATGGCAATTTCAGACCAAATTAAAGTAAAAATAATATAGCTAGAAGGAATATAAAAAAAGTAATCGTAGGAAAAAGTAAAACTCGCTGCTTACGTCTATGCTAACTTTTTTTTTTGTTTTCACTCAGAACTTATTCCCTTCTTCACTTCGATCTTTCTTACGGTCTTTCCTGCGACTCTTTTACTCAGTAGGATGATAGTCGGCTGAAATCCCCGTAAAAATTATCGTAGAAAAACCAAGCAAAATATACAAATCAACAAGAAATAAATAAAATATGACAGTGAAAAACAAAGCAAGGGAAGATATACTTTAGCCCATCGTTAGGAAAAAATGGAGTGTTATTAATTTCTTCAGTACGATGACACATTTCCCTTATGACTTAACCTATCAACAGACGATTTCTTTCAGTGATGTATTCAGACCAACTACAGCAACGAGGGATCTGATTATGGCCGCATTTCATCTTCCAGATAGAGAAGTCCCTCGTATATACAACATGAATGTCTGGAGATGGCAAGAATAGATTTAAAATGTGATCGGATTTAAAGGGATAAAAATGAATGTTGACAATATTAATTGTAAACATTCAGTCGAAACTCAAAATTAACAGAACTCTCCTGAGACTTTTTTTTCGGTAATACTTAAAAATACTGGGTGTTGCAATTTTATCTTTTGTTTGTCTCTGTGGCGGAAGGAAGTAGTAGAGGTGGAAAATACTACCGTTCTAGCTTGTAGTGGAAAAATTAGGAAACTCCAAAAAAACACTTCGATAAAAATTGCTGGGCTAGGAAAATCGGCACCATTATGTTTCAAAAGGCGGTGATCTCCGTTTCGTTACTTATCGTACTAAAGTGAATGAGTATTTATGTCCACAACCGTGTGTCATAGAAAAGCTGCTTTATAAAACTCGCTTACTCGTATTTATTTTACCCGTTACCAATCATCAATACGCATTTACTCAGTGCTTAGTGCTGGAGATAGACGCCCTCGTGTGATAAAAGCGATATACAGTTATTAGGCTGCTGTACTATCTGGTTATATTTGCGTCTCTCAACTACTTTCCTATCCCCTGAAAGGAAGGTGGTGTAGTGCAATAGGGCAGCTTAGCCTGCAGTTCACTTGGTTCACATTTCAGATGAACCTGGGGTCACAGCGACAGCAAATCAGTGCCTAGTTCAGGTACCATTTCACACTTGCTGTCAAATTTATGACGAAGTACTTCATTACGTCCTCTTAATTTCTTCAGTCTGAGGAATCTGTTGTAAAGCCGGTAGGAAGAACACAGCATTAAAACCACCACAGCATGATAGGAGTTGACATTATGTTAATCAACCATGTGTCCTCTATTTATTCATTTCTTCACTCGTCTTCCTTCTTCCAACTTATACCTCGTCTATCTAAAAATTTTTCTTACACCTTAGCTCCCCCCATTCACACTTTATATACCGAATACGCCTCATCGTTCTTCATATAAGCGTTAATATATACACTATTCTGTCCACCTTTACACATTTTCCGACATTTTCTTATTCCTTCGACAGTCTTCCTTTGCATAAATACTTCTCCTACCTCCTAGTTCCCTCTCATTCTACTTGTATATCAGGAGGAAGTTTGTGAAAGGACCTCGAAGGAGCGAAGATGAGTGACACTCTTTGCTCGGAATATAAAGGCAGTGATGGAGGAAGGGAGGGAGGGAGAGAGGAGAGATGGAGGGAAAAGGTATGAAGGAAAAGACTGAAAGTGGGACAGGGTAGCTACAGTGGAGGAGGGAGAGGGGGATGCGGAAGAGCACGGAGAGGAGAGGTTGGAAATTGGGATGACTCAGAGATGGGAAGGAGGAGTTGCTGGGACGGGGAGTTGGAAAAGATTAAAGCCAGGGATAGCTGAGGAAAATCGCAGTGGGGTATGAGAATAATGTAAGCAGGAGATAAATCTGAGAGAAAATGGGAAGAGGAGAAGGAGCAAGAAGGCAAAATACGAGTAGCAGAGGGTAAAACTGAAAGTGACACTGAGAGGAAAAGAAAGGGGGGAGTAAAGAAAAAAAAAAGGAGAGGGAAGTGGAGGGATGAGATGGAGGAGGATGAAAGTAAGGATGGCACTGATGGGGTGGTGTTCCTCAAATTAGCACCAGTACAGATTTTTAGCACACTCGAGGTGATCGCATCCTCTCTTAATCAGTTACATAATGTTTCGTGATATTTACCAGTTTCTGTATATTATCCCTTCCAGTACGATGACATCTTTTTATTTCTTCCTCCTACCACAAGACGACAGTTGGAAAAATTTGCGTCCGGGTGCGTGAAGAGCCCTCCACCCGCTCAGGGACGAGGGAACGTGTGTGTGTGTGTGTGTGTGTGTGTGTGTGTGTGTGTGTGTGTGTGTGTGTGTGTGTGTGTGTGTGTGTGTGTGTGTGTGTGTGTGTGTGTGTGTGTGTGTGTTTTGTGATGGAAAATGTATGTAGCGCTGAAAGGGCGAGGTAGGAATGAGAGAGAAAATTTTATAGAGAGGCTGCATAGTATTTGGATGTTGAACTCCTAAAGTCACATGATGAATTGTTTTATTTTTGCCTTCCTTTATGGGCATTTATTTTTGCTAAATAGAGAATTTTCCACCTGGGTGGTTAGATATAGCCTTCATTAATCTTTTCAGTTTGAGAGGCCTATTGTAAGTTAATTATAATCATCTGGAAGTAGTATGAATAAAGTAAATAATATCTTACTAAACTGAAAGGTCAACAATTCGTCTGGATTATTTGGGAGAAGGAGGAAGATTGAATGGACCATGTACAACAACTAACCTTTGACATTTTTTATGTGTCTGAGTCTGTGTAGTTTCAACAGCTCATTTTTTGATGGCCAGCGGTCCTCCTCCGTTCGAAGCTCCATCACATATTACCATTTTGGCTCTAACACCCATAGGGAATACTCACGCATGCCAGGACAATCTCATTCAGGATTGGAGTATTGATTTTAGCGAGTCTTTATATCTCTCCTACAAGGGGAGTATGTTTTCACCCTTGTTTCTTTCCGACAAGGAGAGTATGTTTTCAACCCTGTTTGTTTGTTTGTTTCCTTTTCTGTTAGCAGGATTACTCGAAAACTAAAAGAGAGATTTGGACCAAAAGTGTGAGTAGGTAGCCCATGTCCAAGGGAAGAATCGATTAACTTTGGGGACCCATTCGGAGCGTATTACAGTCTGGATCCGGAAAACACTTTTTGGGAAACCCTAATCAGTGGTGAAAAAGCCTAACCTATTATGAAGAGTGGTTTGGAAATTACGTGGCCCTTGTCGGAGAGAAGCGCTCCACAGAGTGCCCCTCAAGTTGTTTGTTTGTTTGTTTGCCTGTGAGCAAGATCATTCAAACACTAAAAGAGAGAATTGGACCAAATTTGGTTGGTAGATAGCTCAGGTCCCAGGGAACAACCGATAAACCTTTGGGACCGATGTTTTTTAGTTTGTTTGTCTGTTTGCAAGATTACTCAAAAACTAAAAGAGGTATTTGGACCAAATTTAGTGGGTAGATAGCCCATGTCCCAGGGAACGATCGAATAATTTTTGGGACCGATTCGGAGCGTATTACAGATTCTGGATACGGAAACTACTTTTTGCGAAACCCTAATCAGTGACGAGAAAACAGCCCATTATGAAGAGTGGTTTGGAAATTATGTTGTCCTTGTCAGAGAGATGCGCTCCACTGTGTGCCCCTCTAGTTTATTATATGTTTAATCTCTTCATTATGAGAACTTTCTTTTAACTTTATTCGTGCGCTCACTAAAGGACTTCATTTTACGGGAGATTTTTTCAATCCAGAGAAATTTGTTGTAGACTTTAATAACTTCACAACCAGATGTCTCCAAAAAAAAAAAAAAAAAAAAAAAATGTCAGTAGGTAACAGAACATAACCTAGGGCTTCCTCGGATGTAGGGGCTCTTTGTTCACATAATGGTGGGGAAGATTTTATGGTGATGTTTTAGGATATAAGAATACTTAATAATTCTAAAAGATATGATAAAATATTTTGGGAACGGGGGCAAGAGTGGATATTTAGAAGCTGATAGGCGAGATGCAAAATTTAGGAATGAGGCAGTGAAGGAAGTATGAATGTTTAAAGTTTAAAAGGATGTGATGAAAGGTTTTAGCAGGAAACTGATGGGTGTTTGGATGTTAAACAGTTCGAAGGATGTGGATTTGGGGGAATGAGGTTTAGGATGTTTGGATGCTAACATTTCTTAAGGATGGGATGTGAGGTTTTGTGGGAATGCTGAAGGATATCTGAATGTTAACTCATCATAAAGATAGGGGAAGCAAGATTTTGGGAGGAACCTGAACGATGAAAGATGCTTTTCAGGTTAGGAAAAATTCAGAGAGGGTCAGTTCAAATATTACTTTCCCACTTGGGCTTTTCCTGAAGTTTGTGCACATGGGTAAAGTATTCAAGATTACATCAGATGATATCCTGAAGCTGTGAGAAATCCTGCAGTTCTTTCATTTTTGACTGGTTCAGTTTTCCTCTTTTTTGCAGCTCATTTCACGTAATCCGATGGGAGAACAAGGCAATACTACGGCTTTTCATTCTTTCCCTGGCACATCCTCCTGATCATTATCATATTCCAGTGGTAATGTGCTGTTACATCTGAGGGCTTAAGATGATGTGATGATGATTTGAGGCCAAGTTTGAGTAAAAATAACATCGCAGTCAAAGACTTCAAACGCTGTCTCGGGTTACTCTCTCTCTGCTACTGTTACATTCCAGAATTTTCCTTTGGTTAACTCCCAGTAGATTTGTTCAGTCGAGAGAAATTATATTGCTCGAAAGGCTAAGCCTCCATACTTTCTTCTGTGCCTCTCCTTCCACATGCCTACCACCGTTCTGACACGTACACGAGACAGAAGGACAGACTTTCCCTCACTTGTCACCCCAAATTACCCAGTATTTTGTACTGTTTCGGGAGCGTATAAAATGTGTGTGTGTGTGTGTGTGTGTGTGTGTGTTTAAAGGGAAGTGATCTAGTTAAATACTCAAACAGTAAAAGACCTGCAACTAAGTATTTGCACCATATATATATATATATATATATATATATATATATATATATATATATATATATATATATATATATATATATATATATATATATATATATATATATGAAATCTGATATAAGAGAGTTGAAATCTCGTGAAAGAAAATTACAAAGGTTTGCAAAACATTGTTAGGGTCACAAGGTCTGGATAATGAAAAGTAGGACTGATAATATTTAATATTCTGATATACCAAGTAATTATTTTCCTACAATTTCACCTACATTCGTATTTTTTTCAAATATATGCGTGGTCTGCATTCTTCCATTACATCAGTTTTTAATTGCAATGCTTCAGACTAACTCGTAATAGTTTGTTCCCATATTCCATGTTGAAGAGTGAAATATCTTCTGTTCTAATCCGATAACCAATGTTGCTATAAGTGACATGTATATAACAATACTGTAAATAAACTGAGTACAAAGAGGGGCTTAATTTTTCTTCGAGTTCAGTATATAACAAGCCTTTTGATAACTGTGCTGCTCTCCGCCTAACTGAGTAATCGTGGAAGGCATATTCTGAAAGCAACCTACCAGTATGAAAAAAACTAATTCTATACCCGCCTTACACCCAGCCAGGACCTGGTAGGAAGAGTTCATTTCTTATGGCTCGTTTGCATTAGTTTCCGCAACAAGTTTGAACTTTGTGCTGCACCACCACTGTGAATATGCAAATATAATGGTTTTACGGAAGAGTCAGTGTGTGTGTGTGTGTGTGTGTGTGTGTGTGTGTGTGTGTGTGTGTGTGTGTGTGTGTGTGTGTGTGAGAGAGAGAGAGAGAGAGAGAGAGAGAGAGAGAGAGAGAGAGAGAGACAGACAGACAGACAGACAGACAGACAGAGAATGTGTGTGTGTGTGTGTGTGTGTGTGTGTGTGTGATATATATATATATATATATATATATATATATATATATATATATATATATATATATATATATATATATATATATAAGTAAAAGATCTGGGAATCTCAGTAGAGCATTCCAGGGATCATATATATATATATATATATATATATATATATATATATATATATATATATATATATATATATATATATGAGCCTCTGTGGTACAGTGGTAGAGTGTGCGTTTTGTACACGGGTGAACCAGGGTTCGCGCCCCGCCAGGATAATAAACTTTGGGAGTGTTCACCCGGCCACGTACTGCATTGGCGGACACAAGGCGTGTTGTGGTTGAACCAGTGTCGCTTACTATTAAATATGGTTGCACCCAGTCGGCTTGCGCGGGCCGATTACACTTGGTTCACAGACTACACACACATCCAATGCCACTTCAACACTACAATTACACTTACAAGCACTTCTCACCTTACATACAATCTCTACTAGACAGCGTAAGCCACTTGGTAGAGATACCATACATTGGCTGTATCGTCCCGACTTCGGTCGGGCTGATGATGATGGTATATATATATATATATATATATATAGTGACAAAGAAGGTCAAGAAGAAAACTGTACTGATTGATATGTGTTTAATGAAGAACAAGGTCTCCATCTACTGCAGTGACATTTTTTCTTTCTTATTCTGGCTATTAACTGACTACTTAGTTTTTTTAGATTATCCGATTTAGTTCGGTGACGTATTTATTAGGTAATTCTTGATATCTCCAGATGATATAATTCAGTGTATAGAATGCTTATCAGTACTGAAAGGATAGATATAGCCTAAATAACTTTCTGTGCTATTAAACAACCATCCTAATTTGAATAAATTGTCTGGAGAGAGCAAGGGAAAGATGAAAAAAGCGACGTTATCGGATTAAGTGAATTAAAAAAAAAAAAAACTCTTATCAAAGGGGCTGGAAAAGTTCCCTGCTATCAAAACTCCTTTGCTACGGTCAATCATCTTTGGTCCCATTGACTTCCTCATATCGCAGCAACAGGTAAATGATGTATATTCCAATTTCCACTCAGTTAATGCTGATGTCCCACAAGGACCAGTCCTGGCTCCAACTCTGTTCCCCATTCATATCAATAACCTTTTGTCTGTCATCCATAATTCCTTTTACTCATATGCAGTCGACTGAACACTTCACAGTTCCTTCACAGTTAAACATCCATTCATAAAGTCTGATATATCTAACTCCCAACTCAGCACAGCAGTCTCCCTAAGTCAGAACTTATCTAGGAATGGGGACAAAATATCAATGTCCCAGTTAATACAAGAGATATCTAATATATCCAGTTTACAAGTAGACAGATTGTGACAGATTCCAATATAACCTTCAATATAACCAATATCCCCGTCTCTAAAAAGTACTGAAGTTCTTGGTGTGCCGTTTAACAATACCCTCACTTGGACCTCTCACGTTCGATCCCTTGCTAAAACCGCCTCTTAGCTGGAATATTGCTCATCCTTGTGGAGTGGATGTGAAGAAGTTGCACTAAAACAAGTGAACAAAATTCAGAACAAAGCTATATGAATAACTGATAACCCATCATTTACAAATTAACTACCTCCCCTAAATGTTGTGAGGAATGTTGCTTCCCTTTCATTAAAATACGGATATTTTTATGGCAAATGCTCGGATGAAGTTGCATCCATTGTGCAACCTCCCCACCTCTTATCCCGTGCTGCTCGGGTATCTTATAGCGCCCATGATTTGATTGTCACACTGCCGTATTGCAGAACTTCTGCCTATCAGAAGTCTTTTTTTCCCCGAACTTTTTCTCTTTAGAACTCGGTTCACCAGGTTAGTCCTCCCCCCCCCCTACTTCATCCAAACTTCAGTCTACAACAGTTCAAATTCAACTGTTAAAGAATAGTTTATGAATGGAGGACGTCTGTAATCTGGTGCGTGGATTTTTTTTTTTTCTTAATTTATGCTTTCTTCCTCTGTTCATCGTCTGTTTTAGAAAAGCTGTATCTAACTCTCCTGTTCGAAAGTCTCCTATAAGTGGAAAAAGAATTTGTGACGAGAACAGGGGTAAATTTTATAGGACGTCATGGTATTGAAGGATTCCATATGGAAGCATCAATACACATTCATTGTTAGGCATCCGGGAATGTGTGCTCTTACAGATTTCTTGCTAGTCTTTTCTTATTTAAGCCTAAAATGCTTTTTACTTTAGGTATCAGGTGTAATGATAACCATTCACATTCGATGAACATAACTGACTACTTAGATCGGTAAGCGGCTTTGCCTCCAGGAGTCCAGAGTAAAGAATATAATTAGAAACACATGGAAAAGTAATTAGGAAACTTGAAACGAAAAAGAAAAGAGAATATATATATATATATATATATATATATATATATATATATATATATATATATATATATATATATATATATATATATATATCGCTTATAAAGGCTCTCATCAACATCTCTCCCCCTACTGCTGGGCATTTATCCCCCATCTCATCGACAGATCGAGAGGCAAGTCTACACCTCTTCCCCACAAGTCGTGTTTGCTCTTCGCTGCAGAAAAGAGTCGACTTCTGGAGCTCGAGTTATTTCAATCAGTAACTGAAAGTTGTGGAGTACTACCACTAGACTTTCATAACTTTCCAGCATCGCACTCTGTTTTTCCTGCTCTCTGAGCATTCATATGCAACATTCAGACTGCACTGGAATCTTTTCCTCCCTCTAATTCTTCCTCTCTTCTGGCCTCTAGCCCACTATAGACCCCCCTCTCGTTCAGGTGAACCCCGCGGGCAATGCCACAAGGGGGCTCCTTAGAGGAGTGCTTTAACCGACTTTGGGAGTGGGGCAACAAGCTGTAGGGTTAGGGAACGGCGTGGGATACCTACTACGCCTTTTAGAAGACGGGGTATGGCTAACTGCGTCCACCTAGGCAGGAGGCCACTTTTCTTTTTTCTTTAATAATGAAAAATGTCGAGGATTAAAATAAAATCTAAAGCCAACCCAAAAGAAAGGAGAACCAAACCTAAACTCCTGGAACTTCTATCCCCCGCTAACGTATTTGCTAACTCGCTCCACGAGGCCAATGACGGTATCATAATCACCACCACCACCACAGACCAAGAGGTAGACAAGATCCTGGAGCCAGAGCTTAAAAGGAAACTAGATAAAAATGGTTTCACTCCTTTCCTCCCTCACGACTTCAAGGCCAGGCGCGCCCTCATTTTGCTACAAGGTCGAACAACTAGCCTTTGAAAACACCGATAACGACATTGCTGACGACACTGAATCCAATCAAGATAGGGCAAAAGTGCACTTTGTATACAAATTCCCCAACACTATCAGCAGGAATAACATGCTCAAAGTTTAATTCGAAACAGTCTCCATGGCTGACAAGGCAACTACACACGGCCTGAAGATGTTTCACATCTCTATTGCCGCCCACCAAATCTCAAAAGAGCGCTTCACCAAAATCATCTTCTGTATGAAATGCTACGCTATTGAAGAACATGCTACAAAACAATGCCCAAAGCCCCATGGATTCATAGTTTGCTCTGAATGCGCAAGCCAAGACCACATATGGACATCTTGTACCTCTGAAACAAACAAATGTGTAAACTGTGGGGACGCCCACAGAACACAAGCCTTCAAATACCCAAAGAGGAAGGAAAAAGTAAAGGAAAAACAACAAGAAGAATACTCTCAAGCGGCTACACTTCCCAACACAGCTTCAACGTTTTCTACTGCATCAACAATCCTTGGGAACAACAAGATTTCCAAAATTATCATCTGCGTCTTCCACGCTCACTCAGTGAATATGCTCATCCCTGGTTCATTCCAACACACCATGATAGACCTCCTTAACCTCAACAAAATTACCAACAGTTATACTACCCAACAACCCCCCATCTCAACAAACTGTCCAAAACCTGATCCCTTCAAACCAAATCACCGTAGAAACAAATGGAAATGAAAATGAAGATGAAGAAGAAAAGGCAGACACCGAGTCAGACCACAACCACACATCAGACTCTAAACAAGAAGAAGCTGATGAAGAGGAGGAAACAACAACATAATACGCCCCAGCACAAAAATCTTACAAGATCCCACTCCCACCCGAGGCTCAGGACATTACCACTGCTCACTGCGAAGCAAATAAGACCGGTACAAAACCAAAAACCACCTCCCCCCCCCCACCGCACCAGGAACATCAATAGGAAATACCCGATCCCTTAAAACAAGGCGGCACAAACGATAAAAGTCGTACAACACAACGTCCTGAATTGGAAAGGGAGACACTTAGGACTTTCCAACATATACCGAAACCTAAACGCTGACAATTTTTAACAACAGTCACGGCACACCTGATCAACAACCACTCAAAATTCCCGGATACAAGACACATACAAAAAAACTCTCTGGCTGAATCCAAGACGGCACAGCCATAGCCATTAAAAACTCCATTCCACACAAAATGTTCGACTCGTTCCTCTCTGACTTATTAGCAATAGAGATAGAAACAATCACAGGTCCTATAGTAATTTCTACACTTTACCAACCTCCAATCACAGCATACCTCCCTACCCCAGACTTTCTACAACTCTTCTGCAGACACAAACCGGTGTACATGATCGCCGACCTAAATGCACATCACCCCACACTTGGCTACAGAGACACCAACACCAAAGGCAGAGAGCTACAGCACATGATCAGACATAAAACACTGAACCACTTAGGTCCCCATTTCCCAACTTATTATGCACACAATACTGCCACTACACCAGACATAATATTAACCAACTACACAACACTTTAATTACACAAGGACCTCTACCCAACAGCGATCATGTGCCCATACTACTCACAATTTCTGCAGCCCCCATTCAAATCCCTATTCCCCCCAGACCATGCTTCAACAAAGTAAACTAGGATGCTTTCAAAGAAGATATCTCCCGAAACATGCAGGAAAACTCTATTATAGATCAAGCAACCTTGGAAGAAATAGACAGCGAGATTGAACAATGGTATGATGCAATCGACAGAGCCATTAAAAGACACATACCCACCACACGCCACAGAACACTACCGCACACACCACACAGCCAAGACACACTAAACCTCATATCTCAGTTCAACGCACTCAGAAACCATTCAATCAGACATGGTTGGACACGTCATCACTACAACAGATACAGAGAACTAAGAAACATCATACATGAAACACTCCTTGCAGACTCTAACCAGCATTGGCACAACACAATCACCCAACTTTCCATATCATAGAAATTTCCCCCCGACTTCTGGAGAAAACTCAATCAACTCTCTGACAACCTCACTCTAAATACACATTACTTCATAGATCAAAACAACACAAGACACTACACCCCAGAAGCACAAGAAATGCTACACAGAGATATATGGAGTGGAATTTTCCAAGAAGAAGATCACACTGACAACGAAACAACTCACTTGGTAACTCTATACGTCAGACACAGCCTACACAGAATCACACTACACAACAACGCAGACCCATCAAGACTCAATTCAGACCCAGTCCTCACACCACCAATCTTGCCTGAAGACATAAAGAAAATTATCACATACATGAGAAAAGCTTGCCCAGGCAGCGGTGGTTTAAATTAGACTATATTGAAAAATCTGCCTGATACAGCAATCCAGAACCTATCAAACATATATAACGCAGCCCTCTCTGCAGGTTACTTCCTAGACACATGGAAGAAAGCCACCCTAAAACTCATTCCAAAACCAGGCAAATCTCCCATACTCCCTACAAATTACAGACCAATCTCACTTCTTGATGTACCAGGGAAAATACTAGAACGAGCAATCAGTTACCGACTTCGAACCCACCTGAAACACACACAGCAATACAATAACTACCAATACGGATTTCGTCGGGAAAGAGGCACAACACAAGCATTAGCCTTCATAACTGAACAGATTGCACAAAACAAAGCAAACGGGGGGCAGTGCCACCTCATCCTGAGAGATATCACAAAAGCCTTTGACAAGGTATGGCACCTAGGCCTGAAATTCAAAATACTACAACTGGGACTCCCAGCCAACATAGAGAAGCTCCCCTGCGACTTCTTTGATGACAGAGAGGCCAGGATAAGTGTCAACCAGCACCTAGGCGCACCCTTCTCCCTGAACTGTGGCGTCCCACAGGGAAGCGTATTGTCCCCGACTCTCTTCATAACATACACAAGCGATTTCCCTCCAACACGATAAGGACTAAATATCAGTTACGCTGATGACATTACACAGATCATAGGTTACCCAGGCAAATCAAAACACATGATTAAACTAAGAACTGAAAGAGAAATATAACACATAAATGACTATGAAGAAAATTGGAGAATAAAAACCAATATTACTAAATTCATCCCCCTGGCATTAGGAAGCCGCAGAAATCCACCACTCAGTATTAACAACAAAGAAATTGAATTCCAGCTACAAGTAAAGTCCCTCGGACTCATAATCACCCCTCATGGCTACTGGAAACACGTCCAGGAGAGAGAAAAAAAAAAACAAGGAGAGCAAGCTTTAAGAAAACTATACATATTCAGACACTTGCCCATCTACATGAAAATACACTTAGTCAAAGTCATGGTACTTCCCACGCTCGACTACCCACCCATTCCCACTCATACACTCAGCAACACACAAATAAGAAAACTACAAAGAACACAAAACAAAGCATTACGATGGGGTACAGAACAGAGATTCCCTTACACATACACAACAAGACAGATACACGAGCTCACTAACACAGAAACACCAAACATACAACTACACAAACAAGCAGTTAAAGTATGAGAAACACTACACCGACAACAAAACGAAACATACAGGTCACTAATAGAGAACTCAGATCGTCACAAGATACCATAAAAACTTCCCAAGCAGCCAAGAAAAAATTCGAGAACCCCCTGACCCTCTTTACACACACACACACACACACACACACACACACACACACACACACACACACACACACACACACACACACACACAAATAGCTAGGTAGCTGAAATTACAGTATACAATGCTACATCAGTAAAAAGACAACACACTATACTATATCAACAACAAAATTGCACACCAAACCCAGAAATAAATGGAACAAACAATAAAATAAACTCAAATACACTCTTCACCATGGTGGTCGGGCCACCAGCTTTCCCCCTCCTACTTATTTCCTTTTCCTCCTCTTTCTCCTTCATCTCCTCACCCCTTCTTCCCCTCTTAAAAAAACTAAACTAAAATAAAAATAAAGGCCCTAGCATACTTGCATGCGTCGGCCTTGGTAGCTTAATGGCAGCTTTCCACGCTGCTCGATCTCTGGCGGTTTCCGTATTAAGTCCCTTGTCCCTTAGATCATATTCTATGGCCTCGTCCCAGGTCCTTCTCGGTATGCCTCTCGCAGCCCTACGCCAAACCTTCACACTTCTCACCTTCCGCACCCACCTGACATTTTCCATCCTCTCAACATGCACAAACCAGATCAATCTACCTTTCCTCATCACAACACCATACATTCCAGTCCCAGCCATCCTCTCAATTCTAAGTCATAATCCTAGCCCTCTGAGGCGTCGCGTTCACGGACGCATTACACATCTATCTAACCATTGTCATGTCTGTACGCTTGAACCTACGAATATCCTCTTCCTTTACTGCCCAGGTCTTACTCCGATACAGCATTATAATCCTAACATATGCCCGCATACAATTATCCCATAGCACGGAGGGAGAGCCCCCTCAGGGTCATGAGAGGCAACATCTCCTTGAACATCCTCCAACCACCCGTTATCCTCGCCACAGAGTTAGCTCCAGTCCCACCTCAAGCACATAACATGTTTCCCAAATAACAAAACTTTTCCACACACTTAAGAGACTCTCCATCAAGACTAATCCTTCAGGACCTGACAATATCGAAATGCTCTCCCAGACACACCGCACACGTGAAATAAGTACTGTTTCGCAGTCTGCCTATAATACCACTACATCTCTTATGTACCCACTTGTCACATATACTGCACAAGATAGAATTTTTCCCACATCTTTATGGCAAACTGCACATGTCCACAATCCAAGTGCTTTGAGAGTACCGCCACAAGTCCTAGGTATTATCAAGTTTGCGATCGCCACCAATTGAGACAATAATGTAATCGCCTGCGTCTGTATGTCTGTGTGTGTGCCTGTCTGTTACCAAAATATTTCAAAATCAAGTGGGCAAACTGTATTCAAACTATGAGGCCAGTATCCCAGGATTTGCGGCTTGACTGATCAGAGTTTTGGCGAAGCCGGGATGACGGGCCTCCGACTGCCAGAGGGTTACTGATCTAGTTTTGTTTCTTTTCTTCTTCCTCTTCTTCTTCTTCTTCTTCATCTTCTTGTCATTATTATTATTATTATTATTATTATTGTTATTATTACTATTCTTAGTATTAATTTTAGACATGAACGCAGAGAGACAGTGAAACGCGGTGGGAGAAATCCTAAGACTGGTTTTCGTTTTTTTTTTTTTTTTTTTTTTTTTTTTTTTTTTTTTTCCCGTCTGCCTTGCGAAGCGATAATGCAATCGCTTGAGTCTGTGTGTCTATCTGTCTGTTGCCAAAATATCTCAAAATCATGTGGGCAAATTGTATTCAAACTTTGTGGCAGTATCCCGGGATGTGACTTGAGAGAGAGAGAGAGAGAGAGAGAGAGAGAGAGAGAGACATAATACCAAGTGACTTTATGAGTTGAGGGCTCAGCTGGTATTATACATTCTTCACTCTCGTTCCCCTTCCTTTCGTTCACTCCCTTTCCCTCCTTTATTACTGATTGTTACTATCACTCATTCTCTCTCCGTTTCCTTTCCACTTACTAATTCCTTTTTGCTCTTTAATGCTGATTAATACTATCTCCTTTCCTTCCTAGCGTTCCTGTCCTTCATGTCTCTTCCCATTCCTCATACCTAATTATTACAAGCTCCTCTTCTCTCTCGGACTCCCTTCCTCCCACTCACTCCCTTTCCGTCCTTGTCATTGATGGGCATATACCATTTGCATATACGACCCCCTCCCATCTTGATACGCACCCATCCTCTGTGTTACCGTGTTGTGTTTGTGTTCCCGTGTGTTATGGTGCTGTCTCATCCAGGACAGTATATTGGTGTTCCCCCTGTGTTGTGTTTTCCCATTTCGTGCTGAAAGTTAATCAAATAGTGAATTTACATCTTGTCATCAAAATACGCATATGCCTGTGAATAAAGTGAGTTTATTTAGGCTCACTTGATTCGATCCTGAAACAACGCTGTTCCCAGTGTTTTATCCAAACAATAATGCCACTGGCTCGTGCCTGAGAGTGGTCTTCAAAAGCACGAGAAAACATACTCATTAACTCACTTTCTTTTTCTCTCAATTAACAGAGGAAACGGTCTTCACCAGAGCAACCTTGAAATTCTCCCAGTAAAGTCCAGCTCATTACTCTTCAGGTTATTCCAGCTGCCTCACAACTCGCTTGCCATAAATCGTTGACAGCAAGGCGTTCCCCAGTATATTACGTATTCCAGTCCGCTATTTCCATATATACTACACCCCGTACTCCTAAATGCTTGGACCCTTGCGATACAAAAACCATTTCACTGCATTCTCAGTCAGTAAAAAAAAATGTACAGACATGAGATAAAAGATGGTAACTAAGGAGCATAAGAGGCCAAAGTTGAACTAAATGACTTACCGTGTGAACAACAGGTTGTTGGTGGGATGCTGGGAGGCTCACGAAAGGCAGCAGCATAGGCGAGGATCGAACAGAGCGAAGGAGTGGAAAAAATGGCGTATGGAATGATGGCTTCGCGAGTTCGAATGTAATTACCCTGAAACAAGGGAGAGAAAATGAAGGATAAAAATAACTCTAAGACAACATAACAGACACATTCCCAGTCTCCCTTAAGACAAACTACAAGTCGCAGGAACCTGATCATAAACTTCCAACAGAGTGATATCAGTACATCATCGTCTTCGTCGTCGTCGTCATAATAGCTATACAGTATGTCGCACTAATAAATGGGCAATGACTGAAACAAAAGGGAGAAAATGAAGGACAAAACAAGCACTGGCAAAAAATAAGAATCTAGGACGCAATAACTGACACATTTCCAACCATCCCTTAAGATTAGATATGACTCACAGAAAGATCAAAAACCAAAAAGAGTGATATCGGCAGATCACAGAGAAGCCAACAAATTATTCCACTTCCCTTAGCAATTACGCTAATCAGAAGGAGAGAAAAAAAATAATGACAAAAAGGGCACACACACACACACACACACACACACACACACACACACACACACACAGCGAAGAATTAGTAGCTCACAAAAACGCAAACTAATTGTTATACACACACACACACACACACACACACACACACACACACACACACACACACACACACACACGAGTTAGTAGCTCACAAAAACATATAGTAATTGTACCTTTTCTTTCACGTGACAACCTACGAAGGAAAGCTAGAAGTAACAATCATTCATCATCATCATAATTCTAGGAGTATGTCTCAGTAATACTTGAGATAGCACCCTGAAAAAAAGGAGAGATGATAAAGCATAAAATGAGCACTAAAATAACTCTGGCCCAGTAACACACAAAGCCAACCATTCCGAGATTAGCTACAACTACAAAAGCCAGATGACAGCAAATTTCGACAAAGTGATATCAGCAGATCACAAAAACGCGGACTACGAGTAATAGTTCCTCTTCCTTCATCGGACACAGAGGAAAGTCTTAACCTTCCTGACGTGACCCGAACTGAAGATGAAAAGGTTGGTTTATATTATAGTAAGTTTATGATCTACTGAGCCTCCTCCTCCATGCCTGTGATGTCAAGAAATTACACTGAATGTCCCCCCTTGTCGGAGTTAGTTCGTGCGGGTTCCTTGTTGCATAGGTGGATGTAGTGGATGGTTGAAAATTTAGTGGTGTTTAGAGAATTACTGTATTGTTTGATACTAGTTGACTGAGTCCTGAATATGGGTATCTATTTGTCACTTACTGCCGTCATGTGTGATGCAAGACACGTTCGGTAGTTTGTTAGCAAAGCAAACCTTCATCCATTTTCTTTTTTAATTATGGTGTAAACTTCTATCAGTATCCCAGTACTTTCTTATTTTCTCTTTTTTTTTTTTTTTTGGTAACCTGTAATCTGTTTTTTGCACCTTCTCCAGTTATTCACGTTATACACTAATATTTCCCAGAATTTAGTTTTAATTTTTCACACTTAAGCATGTTTCGTTAAGTACCCTTAAAAACTGTTTCACTCTGCTCCATTTTGTTCAGCTTCTTAACCCCACTGAACAGGGTGAAGGCCGGTCAGTAAACGCGAGAGAACCATAAAGCCACACTTATCTTGCCGGCAACTGTGCTACTATTTTATGAGCTCCAACGTGCTCCTGTCCCACCTCAACTTACTCGACAGGCGGATAGTAAGTGGTATGGTAGGTGGAAATTTTGAAAACTGATTTATGAACTGATAATTCTTGTGCCATGTTTATTGAATATGTACACTATTTTTGCACTATGAATCTAGCAATTGTTAATGAACGTGTAAGCAATTTAACTGTGCCCAGTTTCTATGTCGACAATGAATATGTATGAATTTGGGAATTTGCTAAGGTTCCTTGGAACATTTCAGGACTCTGAGTCAGGCTCCTACCCGTACTTTAGTTTGATATAATTGTTCATTTAGCTGCATGCAGGTTGCTATGAAATCCTACGAAGTACGAGTACATTTCTTCTCTTTCAAAATAATGTGACAATTTATTGTAACAGGGTAACTGCTATGGAATTCTGACTGATACAGTAATATAAAGCTGTTTGTTTGTGAAATATCCTACATGTCTTGCGTATGGGATATTTCGGAAACGAAATAGTAAGTGCTGTTTACTACCACCCTTTGTCCACCAAGTCATAGTCTCAGGTGTAAAGACAAATTACCCTTTAATAAGAATCCGAATATACCCAAAAGCATGACATTTTCGCCAACAAAAGGTGTTTGCCTCATGAAGTGTCCGCACCTAAAGTAAAATGGAGCATGATCGTAAAACTTTAGGCGACTCGAGACGGCTGTGGAAGGCTCCTCGAGGCTCTCTAACGGAAACACCACTACACATTTTATGACACTCACTTACCACTACGCGGGGATGGGGTTGGGGTAGAGGGTATGACTAGCTAGTCTCTAGCTGACATGACTGCTGTTGTGCAATGATGCTCCTGTGACTATTTGTACTTTTTGCGATGCGACTTCGGATGCACTGTTTGGTGCTTCATGTTCTGGGTTCATCATCATCATCATCATCATCATCATTTTGTGTTAATTCACTGCATGGCAAAACATTCTCCCCAGCTTACCGTTGCCCTGACCTGTCCATCTCAGCAAAAGCGTTTTTACAGTTTTAATTATGCCACCTGCTTTGAATATAAACTACGAAATTTCTCATTCTTGATTAAGTTCAGGGTGATGTGTTTCATGATTAATTCTGAAAGATAATATTCAACAAATAGGTCTAATACACGTAAAGCTACTGACTTTTAGTTCAAAGTAAACGCTTGCTAGACTATTTTTATACAAGAAAATAAAACTGTTGCACTCTTTTACACTTACATTATTTATCTGAGGAACGTTACATTAACTGAGCAGGAAGTAAAATTATAATCATAAATGTGGACTAATATGATGAAAGATATTCACGGCTGTGGTGTACGACGTCTAGGCTACTGCACCGAAGTCTCGACCCCAGAATCTATGCGAATCAGTAGAAGGAGGTGGGCGTGGCGGCAATTGTGACATATCCGACGATTGTGAATATCGAGATACAGCATTCTGTATTATGGGACGTTTCCACACTTGATTTGCAAACATCTTAACGAGAAGAATCCACAGCATGGAAAGCTTCGTTGGAAGAGTGTGGTGTTAAATGAGGATTACTGTTCCAATGACCTCGTGTTGATTCTTCGTGTGCTCGTCAACTTCTCCCGCCAGAGGTGACTGTGGAAGCAGAAAGAGAGGGGTGAAGGAGATGTAGATTATCATCTTGACATACTGCGCACACGCGCGTGTGTGTAATGTTGTTGTTCAGTTATGCCTTCCATTGTACAGAACTTAAAATGTGTTGCAAGTGTGTAAAGTCTAATTTAGAGAAGTTTCCTGAACTGTAAAAAATGTCGCCCACGAAGAACGAAGCACATGCAAAACGGTTCATCATCAACACAGTCAGATCAAACAGGGCCGATTGAAGCAAGAGAACATCCTACACAAAACTCACATAATATGACTACAACAAAAGATTGGTATTTCGTTCAAGTATGAATTGTCTTTGCTGCGGGATCTGTATAAGAGTATTGCTTAACCCCTTCAGTTTGATGATTCATTTTTTATTTTATCCGTACTATATAAAAAAAAAATGAGGTCCAGAGAGCCTTTTCAAGATGGAAAAGTTAGATATTGCAATCATTTACTGCTCCAGCATCAGAGTTCTATTTTCAAAATAAACCTCATCAAAACCCGACAATATAATCATGATCCACAAAGGTATCTTTCATCCTTGGGGTCGGTTCTGTTACCTTGAAGAGTCTTTTTACACTCTTGACTATGTACAGTATTGTCCTCCGTCAATCCCTTCTTCCTAATGTACGATTCCACTTTAGCTCTTCATCTGCGTCTTCCTTTTGGCTTTATTCCATCCATGTGCCGCAGTTATTTTAATGTCCCTTTCCACACGATCTCTTTGCCTGACTCATCTTCTTAGCCTTATTCCACCACTATGCTTTCTCCATTCTCGTATCCTTTTCCACACCATCTCTTCATATGAATCTCTGCCTTACGCTAGATACATTCATGTCACGTTCAATATTATCTCTTCTTCTGATGCATACTCTTGACCTCTCCCCCCGTGTTCAATATTATCTCTTCTTCTGATGCATACTCTTGATCTCTCCACCCGTGATTTACCTCCACTCTCATATCTCTTTCCGTCCCCTCTCTCCCTCTGGTCTTCTGCTTTCTTTTGATCTCCTCTAATGGGTTCTGTCCACATTCATATATTACGAGTTTTTTTTCTCCTGTCGTGTCACTACTTATCCGTATCACCTAAGCATTTCTGTCTTTCTCCTTTTCATACTAAAACTCATATCTGTCACCAGCAAAAAATACGATACTCTTCCTGTATTTCTAATCAGTAGCCTCTGGTTTCTATTCTCCTTTGATATTTTTTTCATTCATTTGATTTTTTCCCGCTTTTTTCCTTCACATTTTCTTCCTCTTTGTCCCCTTTCCCAGTCAATGTCTTTCCGTCATCCTCTCCGTACTTCAATATTTTTCTTCTTTACTTTCTCTTGCTTCTCTATGGCATATTTACTTTCTCTCTCTCTCCCTCTCTTCCTCCTTCTCCTCCTCGTCTTCCTCCTTCTCCTTCATATTCTTCATCTTCTTCCTTCTCCTCCTCCCCCTCCTCCTCCTCTTCCTCCTACTCCATACCAAACCCAAGGCAGGTTTTCTCCAAACATTTTCCCGTAATAAATCTTTAATATTTCGTAACGTGGCTTATCAAACTTTTCCCTGCCTCCTTCGCTCTCAGTAAACCTGAGCACTGGCCTGTGACGTGACCGAGATCACGTATTCTATTTGTTGGCGATTGAATTCTATCTGGTGAGGGGAATGTACCTTCTAGTTTTGGAATACAAAAATGAATACAGCAAAATATACAGGGCAGCCCGTAAATACCGCTCAGCTACATAATCGCATAATGGTATCTTTATGTGTTGTGGGAACGGCTCTGTCTGCTGGTGTGGGTGCGGTGTGGCAGTGATAGTAAGAAATAAATAAATGATGCAGGATAGGCGTTGACTACGTAACTGAGCCGTCCCCGCAACACACAACGGATCGCCCAGCGGAGTGGAGGATGGGCGATATACATGGACCAGTCTGGATATACAACAAAACTGACGATTGCTTTTCAGTCCTCTTAATATGATTTTTTTTTTTTTTTTTTTTTTTTTTGGTAGTTCAGTCTTGCTGATATTGTTAGTTTTGCTTCTGAGGGATGAATAACGTCGTCAGAAGACAGGAACTATTAGGTATATATGTCGTCCTCGACCTGACTGCATTATGACTATGCACATGAAAAACCTAGTCAAGCAAGTAATGATGCGTACAGTAAATTATTTACACGTTAAGAATGATGTCAAATTCCTACCCCTCCAGCTTTCTTGAGGTATGCTGATCAGCCCAGTAAGATTTCGCTCGGTTGCGTTCAAGCCGGACTATTATACTCTGCCCACCTTAACTTGGAGCTGATGATTGTCCTTCAGAAGCTCATTTCCCTTAACTCAGAGCCAGAAAAAGACAATGCTGTGGCTCAACATCTATTCTATAGCACTTTCTCTTGACTAGCATTATCTTCAAGTGTTAATCTCTTGTTACAGTTCAGAATCCAAGATGTAGAGACTGCAATTTTAAGCCAAGTTAAAACAGAGTGGGGTATAGTTCAGAACAGTGGCCTAGCGGCCCTAAGCACTTGTCCAGATGAGTGCCGTTTCTAAACCGCGCCTTGCTTTGGAGCATGCTGTTTCACTCGGTCCTGTGGAGATCCGTGGAATTCCACGGAAATGCCCCGTCACATTTTCCGCGCACGCATAATGTAACACCAATGGAGCCAGTTATTAGGGGCCCAAACACTCTTTCAGAAAACTTCAATCGACATAAAATTGAAACAGACCCCCCTCTGGAACACAATTTCAGTCATCTTTCCAAGTTTCATCAAATCAAAATTCTTTATCCAGCTTTGGCTACGCTGCGCGCGCGCGCACACACACACACACACACACACACACACACACACACACACACACACACACACACACACCTGGGATGGTATAGTAGATAATGGTAATTCCTGTCATACCGATTTGAACATTTTCACTAATCTTCAACTCTAACTGTCAGAAACAAAGAACTACTCCAAATGCTGTCCCAAATGTTAAAGTAAACAACAACTGTGATACAACTGCCATCCAGTGCTGTGAAGGAAATAATTATCAGAGTAACGAAGCTATAATGCCCTCTCAAATAATGAAGGAGACGCTCAGTATATCACCACGGTTCTTAACCCTCTCACTGGTAGGATTCCTATCAACAGAACATAATCTCTTCACAACCTTAATATAATTCCTAGACGAACCAGTAACAGAGAAAGAGTTATTCAGGTCTTTTAAGTTTTGGCGATCAGAAACTCTCTCAGACGAATAAAAATCTTCAGATGTTGGCTTGAATAAGATACCCAGCTCCACAAATGCCGACAGAAGGGTTAACTCCCAAACCATGTGGTGAAGAAAGCACAATGTATCCTGTAAGATTTTATAGAATCGTCAAGAAGTTATTGTGAAGTCAAATTTGAGTTACAAAATACATTATCAACTTGGGCCCAAAACTCAACCATTTCGGAGCTCCATATAATGATCTTATGGCTAAATTATGAGGGAAATAATTTTCGTCATTAAATCATTAGTAATTGCAGCTCCTTAACGGTTAAGAGTCGGAACCACGTTGATATATCATTTCTTTCTCAAATTTAGTCCAAAAATAACCTGAACGTCTCAGAAATCTCACGGAACACCCTGTATTAGACACACCAGCTCTAATTCTTCTCTCAAATGACGAAGCAGACTTGAGAACACAATAACTCAGCCCTGATTGCGCTCCCTCACAATTGTTTGGCTGTGATCCCTACAACGCTGGTCCGCTGACAATGACGACCATCATCCTGGATAATGAGCAATCAAGGAGCTTCGCCTTCATTAGTAAAGGGTGGCAGCTGAGATCTTGGTAATGATGCAGGATATCTTCGTTATTCTCCTAGAAACAGACTTTTTATTTTTTAGCGTGTATTACATTCTGTGCGTGAGAGGTATTATTTCTTTTATGTAAGTCCTACTTTACAGGGAATACTGTTGAGGATTTTCTTTTATGCCTTCCTGCTCCTGATTCTGGATGATGTTATTTTTTTTTCTCTAAATCAAAGAGAAGACAAGTTAGGATGATGATCGTAATGTGATAGTCTCAGAGCACCTTATATATTTCAGTGGTAATTATTGTACTGTCTCTTCTCTCTCCCCTCTTCCTCTACCTCGCTTCTCACGTCCACTTCCTCTGATATAAGCACTTTAGTTTGGGAGATGTAAACATCGGTTACCTGTTTCCATGAGTGTTAGGAAAAATGATAATGTATACAACTTTCTTGTAGGGCCATTGTCTAACTGTATTGCTTTTCTTTTGCACATCTTTCCAATCAGGGACACAGTTGATAGTCAGGTGCCGATTTTGGGCAAGCTATAGAGGCCAAGGCATTTAAGAGTAGAATTTGTCATACAGTTGAAATAAGATGATTCGAGGGTGTTGATTCCAAATCTACTGTATGACATTCTCAATTTTTAGTCGTTATTACAGAACAGCTCACTCAAAGATCAGTGCCAAGATTGCATTTCTGTGCTAAATCGCATGCATTCTATGCAGGTTAGGGTTGTAGCCTGACTGGATGAAGGATCCTCAAACATAGAGATTGTATCAAATCGATCAAATAAACATTAATGGGATGTTTATTGACTGGAAAGACGATGCAAATTCTTTAATTTTTTTTAGGTGTTATCGTTGACATTGAAGCATTCTGCTCTACATCGGTATATTTCAGCACAATGCATAATTGACCTGCGACAGCCACGCCGGCGGGTCACACATGCACCAGTGCAGCCACAGCTTACGAGGTTGATGCACCACTGTGGCACTGGCTTTAACCCGCGCTGTCCCAGCAACATGAATTAACGTTCGCACAAGATGTGCACTCATGTCCCGGAGACGTGAATTAACGAGGCAACATTGCAAGTTGCATAATTTTCACATTTTTCAAAATTCGCGCCTGATTTTTGTTTCGCCCTCCTACGCAAGCCTCACCTACTCGCCGCCAGGCGGATAATCCCCTAGACCCAGATTAACCCAACCTGACCCTGTGATCATCCACTTACCTGTCAGCAGTCACCCAGGTCAGACATGGCGCGTCATGGGCTGTCAGACGAGGAGATACAAGTCACCCTGGATACCTTTACAGGGGATAGTGATTCCCCACTGGACGATGACACCCTCGATGTCGATTACGTGCAGCCTGAGGAGGTTACCAGCAGCAGTGATGAGGAGGTCCCTTCCCCATGGAAGGTCAAATATATAACATATAGGAGGGCAGGGGACGGCCAGCCTGCACCACGTGCTGTAGCTAGGCAGCAACACATACCATCAGATGAGGACGAGGACGAGGACGAGGACGAGGAAGCAGTACATGGTGGCGTATTTTCCTGGCTGGGGAAGGAAAAGATATCGCCACGTGGGACTGGGACAGACGTCACATCGCGACTGTTCCACAGGTATGTTCCTTTTATGTGTTCTGTGGCAGGAAGTAGTGGTGTGGGGATGGTTAGGGCAGCAGAAAGTGAAAGTGTTAGGGCGGGAGAGCGCAGACAGATTCGTGAAAGCGAGAGTGGTGTGGGGGAGGCAACACGTCCACGTGGTGGTCATGTTAGGCGTGGTGTGGGTTAGCAGAAAGTGAAAGTACTTGTCTAACATGTAAAGGGGTAATATGTTATATTGGAAGTATTATAAAAGGTGAATAATTAGATTTTGAGTTGAAAAAATAATGACGGTACCTGAAGTCACGTGGTAGTGCTATTGCTATGCTCATTCTTTTCGTAAAGCATGTACATCTATAAAAGCAATTGTATAACATGTAAAGGGGTAATATGTTATGTTGGAAGTATTATTACAAGGTGAATAATTAGATTTTGAGTGACCTGAACTCACGTGGTTACGCTATTGCTATGCTCATTCTTTTGTAAAGCATGTACAGCTATAAAAGCAATTGTATAACATGTAAAGGGGTAATACTGTATGTTATATTGGAAGTATTATAAAAGGTGAATAATTAGATTTCGAGTGACCTACCCAGGTCAGAAGAGACACTAGGTACGAGTGTGTGGAGTGCAACGTTGCTCTCTGCCTGCAACCGTGATTCCGTGAGCATCATAATAACAGGCACTATTGAAAGTGTGTGTAGTGTCGTAAGGCCTGTACAGTACATACGCGATAAGGTGTCGCTCAGTATCATAATAGTGCCATGTTATCTTATGTGATACTAATCATAGGAGGTTGTATAGTTACTGTAAAGTTAGTAAGTTGAAAAATAGTCTAAGTTGAAAGTCACAGAACATACAGTCAGTAGGTAAATAAGCGCTAGGAAGAATTCTGTTCACGGTGTAAGAGGAGTGGGAAATTCCCCAAGGGCTCTAAATTTAGCCACCAATTATGGGATAAGCTGTCTCCCAGTGTACCACCATCCCACCTTACTCTCTCTCTCTCTCTCTCTCTCTCTCTATATATATATATATATATATATATATATATATATATATATATATATATATATATATATATATATATATATATATATATATATATATATATATATATTAGGATAAGGCTTACTGCAAATCGTGTACTACTGTGAAAGCAAATGTCTAACATGGAAAAGGCCAGAATGTAATGTGAGAAGTACTATAAAGGGGGAGAAAATAAATTCAGAGGTGAAAAATAATGACATGATTTACCTATGTAAATTAGCGCTACTTCTGTGCTAATCCTTTTCATAATGCATGTACTTCTGTAAAAGCAATTGTCTAACATATAAATGGGTAATATGTTATGTTATAAGTAATCAAAAAGGTGAAAAAATAGAATCTGAGTTGAAAAAAGCATGAAAGACCAAACTGTCACTTGGTAAATAAGCGCTATTCTTATGCTAATTCTTTTCGTAAAGCAAGTACATCTATAAAACTAATTGTATAACATGTAAGTGGGTTATATATTATGTTATAAGTAATCTAAAAGGTGAAAAAATAGAATCTGAGTTGAAAAAAGCATGAAATAAAATGATTTCACTTGGTAAATAAGCGCTACTTTTATGCTAATTCTTGTCATAATGCCTCAATATATTTACAAACAATTATGTAAAGTTGAAAATGGTATGATGTTATTGTGGAAGTAATATGGAACATGAAAAAATACAATAGCTGATGAAATAACGATGTTTGTTATCCATCGGTGACATAATCGACTGATTTCGCTGGGGTCGCACAATGGTATATACCTTATTTCTCATTTTTTTTTTTCTGTATAAAACCCAATATACTTCTGGTAAACATATTTCCAACATATGAATACATGATAATAAACGTATACTCATCAGTTCAGAGTACCCGTGCCGCCATAGAAAACGTACGGCGAAAAGACTACTCATAGAGCATGGCAGTTCCTGTTAAACTTACGTGCTCCAGGTAAGCCATTTCTGGACCCAAGGGACACCTTTCTTTGTGATTTTCCTTAGTTTCTGACCAAAGGCAAATGTTTGAGCAAAAAAAAAAAAAAAAAAAAAAAAAAAAAAAAAAGCCGAGAATGGGGCGGACCAAAGAAGCCGAGAATGGGGCGGACCAAAGCTCAGAAAATGTCGGGATTGGGCGGGTTAATGTGATCAACAGTGAATGCAAGTGATTATTTTCCAGCTTCCGACCAAATTCAGTTGGTTGTGTAATACTAGGTTTTGGTTGTGTTGCTTTGATCCAAATCACTGCCTGCAGATATGCCCTCATTATATGATGTTTTAAAGCATCAGTGGTTGGTGGAAGGTTTCCCTGTGTTACTCCTCTTTTGAACACGGTTGTCCTTCCTTCAACAGTCGAATTAGCACTGGGGAAAGTATACATAATGCAGATGAATTTTTCCACGTGGACTGGTGTGTCTGGTGTTAACGGGTCCTTTCCAAGTCCCTGTAATAGTTCAAGACGACGTGTGAATACTGACAATGCTGTCCTTTTTGTGTGCCCAGCTAAGTATGATGTGGTGTCTGAGCCTGCCAAAGCATGAAAGGCTAACAAGGACGGAGACATATCACTGTAGAAGTTCCAAGATACTACTGTGTCATTCACTGGTATATAATTTGGAGCTTTGGCAGTTCTAGCTTTCATTATTAGCTTATTAATCGTAGGACTGTGGGCCATAAGCAATAACAGCACATCCGTGTCATGGGACCAAACAACAACAGTATTAGAATGAGTATCCATGCACTGAATAATGATCGGCGAATCCGCTTCCTCATGTGTACTTCTCAGATCATGTATGTCAGTATCTGCTTGGTTGCTAAGCACATCATCACACTTTTTGAGCCCACCAGCGTGATGATACATTTATCTTCTGGAGCATTTGTAATCATATCCTGAGACAAGGAACTGGCCAGATCTGCTTTGTTCTGGCTGTCATTAAGGAAGCCATCCCAATCACTGGGTACTGGCACATCACCATGTTTAATTACCCTACGTATGACTTTGCCTTTCTTCATTTTCATTCTTGTACCCTCTATATGGTAACTTGGTCATATCTGTCAAAAATAACATCTGTCCTAGAAGATTACTGACCATATCCAGACACAGATGAGTTGAATATATTCGAGAATGCTCCAAATGTTCCTGCACGAAGATTTTGAGGTTTACTAGTGAATGAACAAAATCTTGTCCATCAATGACAAGAGCAGAATTTTCTGGGATTTTATATTCATCACTGCACCTTATGCCTTTCAACAGTCCATCCATCAGGATATGCTTTTTCTCATCTCTCAGACTTCCATTTGTTTGTGACAGTGATAAAGGCACAGGGAGCAGCACATGCTTCAGTATAATATCGAGATCAATATCCTTACCTGCTGAATAGCTGGACACTAACCTCTGCAGAACAGACCTGTCTGCTTTCAGAGATGATACATGGGTATCATGTTTCATAACATCATATAATCTAGCAAATGTTGCAGGATTACATATCTTCATCGAATCTTGGAATTTCTTATTTGTGGATCATTCATGTGGTGGAATAAGCCTCTCATGGGTGTAAGTTTGAGCTGATCTTTGCCCAGACTTGGAACATTTAAGAGAGATTCTTTAAATTTGTCTGTAGCCCGGTCTTTTGTGGCAACGTTGACAAACACATCAATGGTTTCATTAGAGAAGTGTCCAAAGGCACCACTCTTCTCAGTGACTCTGTTTTCAGCCTGCGTATCTTGTTTCCGTCTTGTCATGCTGGACTGTTTGTGAGCAGTGGCATGTCCAGGATCAATTCCAAACATCTCTTTGGTATCTCTTTATATCTGAGACCTCATATTAAAGAACAAGGCCCATCTGCTCAGAGCAGTCAGACTTCTAGTGATTCCAACATTTCCACCGCCACCTTTTCTAACACCATTTAACCATTCTAGATTCTGGTCAGTGGACACTTAGTTGAACTTCATTTCTGCAATCTTAACAATGTTTCCTTTCATAAATTCCCGTTCAACTTCTGGAAGTAGCATTTGCATTTGTGTATAATAAACTGTGCCATATCTCGCATAGTTTGTATGCCCGAAGCGGTGGAAATAAGGTAGTATCTCCTTCAAGGAACTGACATGGAGATCCCAGATGCCATCTCTGTCGGCACGAGTAAACATGAGACCCATAGCACTATACCATTTAAAAAAACTCACATTACAGAAAACTATTCTAGAGTACCAATCGTCAAAAATTCCCTACGTTGTCACAGTATCTTATTATAATTGTGCTCATCATACTCATTATATACACAATATTTTGTTGTTCATGTCCTTAATTTGTCATTAAAAAGGTTAAATATTTTTCTTGAAAAGAAAAAAAATATGATCCATCTTAAAATCTGATAGAATTAGTTATACATCTATATCAACACACAAATACAATGTCATTATCATTAAATGTCACCCATTATTGAATGGGCTTTCCTGTGCTAAAAAGAAAATGCAGAGAATGTCATACAACAGATTTGGAATCAGCACCTTTCAATTATGTTATATCAAGTGTATCACAAATTCTATTCTGAAATCCTTTGCAGTTTTTTTTTTCTATAGAAGGGCCAGTGGTTATTTCTTGCACCTGAATATGAGGCCTAGCACTGAGGCCTGGCAGTGCAGTACAATAAGTTAGGTAAGTACAGTAAGTGAAATATATATAAGCCTCTCTCTCTCTCTCTCTCTCTCTCTCTCTCTCTCTCTCTCTCTCCCCCCATATATGTGTGAGTGTACAGTACCTCAAAAAAGTATCAGAACAACTATGTGGTAAACAAACTGAAAAACCAACGATGTGATCCGAAAACACACCTGAGGTGAACGTATGATTTCAAAACTATCTGCCCCTAAGTACTGTGCACACACACACACACACACATATATATATATATATATAGATAGATAGATAGATAGATAGATAGATAGAGAGATAGATGGATATATATATATATATATATATATATATATATATATATATATATATATATATATATGCTTCTAAATGTCTTTTGTAATATAAGACACAACAACTGCGCCATCTTTGTCGATCTATCCATCCATCATCCAATTGTATGTTGCCCCATGAACAGCGGAGGATCCCGGGGTTAGGCAAGCTGGTCCTGACTTGATGAGAATGACATGCCTCACTCATCTCTGAGTGGCATTACGTGGGCAATAAACCCCAATCTCCCCTTGAATATAAACCTATACAGGCTCAATCCGGTTGGAGAGCCTTAATTACCCATTAAACCACCAGGCATCATAATATTTTTTATATGGTTACCACCCAGCGCAGTAAATGGTTTCCTGGTGTACAGGAAACCATTTGGCTTGTCACTTAATGTAGAGTCATCCATAGGCAGAAGGAAGGGGAAAGAATGAAGGAAAGAAAGTCGGACGAGTGAGTGTAAAGTCACCCGTAGGCAGAAGGAAGTGGAAAGAACGAAGGAAAGAACGACAGAAGGGGAAGGAAGGACGAGAGGAAAGGGCAGATGCCCAAAGCAGCACTACATCGAGTGAGCGGATGGTACACGCCCTCACCTACTCATGCGTATGCATACAAAGACAAATTGGCCGCAGTATTCTCGTAGTTTTCTAATTATACGAAGCTTATTTACAGGTAAATGATTTATGTGTGCTATTTTTCTTCTATTCTTATTAACATTTTATACTGCATTCACTTTATATTTGCAGACATAATTGCCTATTCACGTCACCGCGATAATTAAACAGACAATTAGCAATAACTTTCGGAACACAGTAATATGATCTTCAGAGCCCAACAAGTTTTTCGACTATTTTGTACGAGTTTCTACATTGTTACACTAAAAACTAGAATGATATTACTGTCCGCAACTCTTCCTGCTGGCTTCTTTTCCGGCTCCATCTCCTTCACATAGTTTTCATGTGAAGTGTGCACAGGTAAACGGAGCGCCGTGTTCATCTAGTTCCCAGCCCACCACCAATACAAAAATCATGGCAATTGCAATTTAAATGACAACACGAACCTCCCGGAATTTTTCCTCTACTTTTGGTCTTCCAGTGAGGATCTAACGACTCTGAAAACCTATTTTTCTTTTGTTTGCCCAGTCCAGTTTTCTATAATTACCTTATGTTTAGGACACGTGAGAAATTTTGATTTTGTAGGTCACCAAATGAGATAAGATACAACTGCTAAAATTATACACCTTTAGCAACTCTAGGCTCTCATGAATCACCCTCAACTGAAAAGGCTAGTATTAGGATGAAAAGTACACTACAAGTGACACAGTCATAAGACGGTTAATTGAAACAACAATAACACTTTTAGGCTCCTGTGACTTATATCCAACTGAATAAAATCATCTGATGATAATCAAAATAATATAACAGAATTGACTCGACCATGAGTGAGTATACATACTGTACATTTCCAACATTCACGTGGAATCAAGCTCCCTCCTGGTCCCCACTGTCTCCTCCTGGTTCTGTCTGTCCCTTCCTGGTTCTCACTGTGTCCTACTGGTTCTCACTGTCCCCTACTGGTTCTCAGTGTCCCCTCTTGGTCCCCACTGTCTCCTTCTGGTCCTTATTGTCCCCTCCAAGTCCCCACTGTCCTATCCTGGTCCCCTCGTTCCTCTCCTGGTCTAAGCCGTCCCCTCCCCTAGACCACGCTCCCCTTGTCGTTCCCAAGGCAGTAAACACGAGCCGGCAATTTATGTTGACGAGTGGGGACAAGAGGGAAAGTGGGGGCTGGTCCAGAGGATGTCAGGGAGGTAGGAATACAAGGTGGGATAGACGACATGCAAATAACAAAATCGGAGATATGATAAAGGAACTATATGCACAAAACTCATTCTTTGTAGATGTTGGTTAAAATAAGAAAAATAATGTACAAACATATCTTACCGCTTAGAAATGATGGTCTGAAAACTGAGAGAGCAATTTGATTCTTTTATGAACGTGAAAATACAGAAGAAAAATGTCAGTGTGGTATATACAAACACAAAAGAACAAGAGGTGCAGGAGATTGGACGTGACGTTGTTGTCGTTTTTCCAGACGTGATGTTTGTTCATGGAGGTAATACCGATATTAAGTTTACCTCCAAGCTCCATGAAATGTAGCTTGAAAATTTACATAGGTAGAGCTGTGGACTTCATCCGTTTGCACATCTGGGGCTCCAAAGTGGTCAAAAAAGAGTAGAAATCTTCAAATTTTCTTATATATTCCTTGCTGATTGGGTAATATCTCATTCGGATTTCCAGTTTCGAGACAGTCCTGGATATAAAAATAATCGGCTGCGACTATCTATACGGCTTTACACACTAGCGCATTACATAAATAAATGCATACATATCTACATACCTCTCCATAAGCACACCTATACGTACACATACATACACGTACATATGTACAGTACTTACATACATACATTCATAACTTGATACATACATAAAATTATACATATTTATTTTTTTTTTTCACTGTGCTGAAAATAGTGAAACGCCAGAGTAAAAGCGAAGTCATCATACTCTTTCAGTATGATGACTTGTTACTGTATATTATTTTTTCCACTACCAGGTGATTTTATTGAATACTGGACGCAACCCTCATTTTTTAACAATTAGAAATATGTAAGTCATGCCCTTCCTCTTTGAAATATTTTCCGAAGTTAAAAAAATAAAAAACGAGGTGCAATCAGACAAAACAGTGTGTGTGTGTGTGTGTGTGTGTGTGTGTGTGTGTGTGTGTGTGTGTGTGTGTGTGTGTGTGTGTGTGTGTGTGGAAACATGTGTAAAGTAAGGCAGATGTTGTAATGTGTGGTGAAACAGGTGCTGCGGTGAAGTCAGACAGAAGGCTTGGTGAGACAGGTGTGTGAAGTGATTTAGATGAGTGTGGAGAGGCAGGTGTTAGGCTATGGTGTAGTGAAAGTGGCGCAGTGGTGTAGTGTAGTAGGGAGCGGTGTTTTGTAGTGAGGCAGGTGTTGTGCGGTGCAGTGAGGCAGGAGTTGTGGTTTGGTTTTGGTTTGGTGTAAACAAGTGTTGTGGCGTGGTTTGGTGCGTTGAGGTAAGTGTTGTGGTGTGGTGTAGTGCTGCAGGTATTGTGGTGTTGTGTAACTAGGCAGGTGTTGTGGTGTGGTGTACTGTTGCAGGTATTGTGGTGTTGTGTAACTAGGCAGGTGTTGTGATGCGGTGTACTGTTGCAGGTATTGTGGTGTTGTGTAACTAGGCAGGTGTTATGATGTAGTGTAGTGCTGCAGGTATTGTGGTGTAGTGTAACTAGGCAGGTGTTGTGATGTGGTGTAGTGATGCAGGTATTGTGGTGTAGTGTAATTAGGCAGGTGTTGTGGTGTGGTGTTGTGTTGCAGGTATTGTGGTGTAGTGTAATTAGGCAGGTGTTGTGGTGTTGTAGTGTTGCAGGTATTGTGGTGCAGTGTAACTAGGCAGGTGTTGTGGTTTGGTGTAGTCAGGCAAGTGTTGTGGTGTGGTATGGTGCGTTGAGGCAGGTGTTGTGGTGTGGTGTAGTGTTGCAGGTATTGTGGTGTAGTGTAACTAGGCAGGCGTTGTGGTGTGACGGGGTGTAGTGTAGTGTGGCAGGTGTTGTGTTGTGGTGTGATGTGTAGGGTAGTGAGGCAGGTGTTGTGTTGTGGTGTGATATGTAGTGTAGTGAGGCAGGTGTTGTGTTGTGGTGTGATATGTAGTGTAGTGAGGCAGGTGTTGTAGTATGGTGTGGTGCAGTAAGGCGGATGTTGTGGTGTAGTGTAGTTAGGCAAGCGTTGTGGTATGGTGTAGTAATGCAGGTGTTGTACTGTAGTATAGTTAGGAAGGTGCTGTGTTGTAGTTCAGTTAGGCAGGTGTTGTGGGTTGGTGTAATCAGGGAGGTGCTAAGATGTGGTGTAGTTAGGCAGGTGCTGTGGTGTGGTGCAATAAGGCAGGTGTTATGGTGGTGTGGTTAGGCAAGTATGGTGGTGTGGTGAATTATGGCAGGTGTTGTAGTGTGGTATGGTGTTGTGAGGCAGGTGTTGTAGCGTGGTATGGTGTAGTAAGGCCGGTGTTGTGGTGTGGCGTAGAAAGGCAGGTGCTGTGATGTGGTGTGGTCCACTGAAGTAGGTGCTGTGTTGTGGTGTGGTGGAGTAAGGCAGGTGTTGTGGTGCTGTCATACGGTGCAGTGAGGGACGTGCGTGGAGTGTTGTGGCGTGATGAGGCATGTGTGTAATGTGATTTACGTGAGTGTCGTGAAGCAGGTGTTCTGACGGGGTGTAGTAAGGCAGGTAATTTGGTGTGACGTAGAGTAATAAGGCAGGAATTTTAATGTAGTAGTGAGGCAGGCGTGTGAGGCAATTTAATTGAGTGTGGTGAGGCAGATGTTGTGGCGTGGTGTGGTGTGGTGAGGCAGGTGCATGAGGTGATGTAGGTGAGTGTGGTGGGGCAGGTGCTGTGGCGTGCTGTGGTGTAGTGAGACAGGGGCGTGACCCAGCTCTTAACCCGCTCACACTCCGTCCTCACGGCTGAACAAGTGAGCCTTTATGGTCCTTTGGCCTTTACTGCCCGGCCATGACATGCGTCACAGTCAACACCAGAGGAGACGAGAGAGAGAGAGAGAGAGAGAGAGAGAGAGAGAGAGTTGTCTGCATAAGAAGAAAAAAATACAAGACTACCCGTCATCTGTGACCCAGGTAGACTGTAATAATACTGTTAAATGAAGACTTGACTGCTATGTATCCATCCTGGATGACTCCAAATGCTGACTGAATGACATGTGAACTAAGTTGTGACTCTAAACAACTTTTATTAATAACTTTTCCTTCTATAAGCAATACTTTCTGAGATATGATTTTTCTACACAGATGGACAGGCACAGAGACATTTCGTACAAAACTAATGACCATCAACTTCGTCTACCTGGCTCAATAAACAGCATGAGAACGAATAGAATGGAATTGTTTGTTACAGATTATGAATGTATGTCAGTGAACACTAAAATTAACATAGATAAACTGATAAGTGTAGCCTGCTGGAAAAAACAGTACATGAAAATGGTTGTGCGAAGAAATAGTGTATATTTCTTCATCTCCTGGGGGAAAGGTAGGGCAACCTCGCACAGAAAACCTAAGATACAGAGTAAAAGTATACAAGTGAGACCACCGTAATGAACGTGAACGCGAATACTGAGAAACATTTGAGGCGAGTTACCTGTCGCACGCCTCTGCCATACACTTTGAGCAATGAACCCCAGCCATTTCTAGGACTGAAACTCCTTATGGACCACATCGGATAGGAACTCCGTAATCCACTAGAGTACCAGACGTCTTTTTATTGGTTATAACGTGATCGCTCACAGAAGTTATTGGTTTCGTGGAGTACAGAAAGCCAATTGGTTTGTTACTTGGTATCGAGCCTATGCTGTGAAAGTTATTGAAAATGGACAGAGTAAAAGAAAGAAAAACTGAAGCGTGAGAAGAAAGACAACTGTCTAAGAGAAGAAAGATAAAGTGAAAACAGTGATAGAAATAAAAAATTAAATGGGACAGGAAGAAGGGAAAAATATGATGAAAAAAAAGGACAAGGAGATGAAAGAAAAAGAACAATGAGATAGAGCAATGAGGTGGAAAATGAATAGGACAGAAAGGAAGAAAATGTGAGAAGGGTGATAATGGAGAAATAAATAAAATGAGATGAAAGATGACGGACAGAGATGAAGGGGAACCTTACCCTGCCCCACTCATCCTGGTCCGGACGGGCTAATTACAAGGAGAAGCTCACATGTCATAATCCCCAGGAATTACTCGAGCCAGCTGCCCCTTGGAAGGTCAAGAGGTGTGACGGGTCTCTCCAGGAGGGGTTGAACTAAGGGCTGAGGGAGGGATGGGAGGTGGGATTACTGGACGAAATGTGAGTCTGGTCTTGGGCGTGGTAGAGGGGTGAGAGTTACTCGTATTGGTCGTATTACTGGGCTGCTGTTTGGTATATATGGGCGGGTTGGAGTAGGTGTTGGCGTGATATGGAGGTGCTCAAGGACGATGCGATATTTCCTTGTGCATGATTCAGGGAAGGGAGAGGTGGATATTGGGCGTGATATAAGACGGTGGCTACTTGGTCTGATACAGGGCGAAGAGAGGGTGGCTACTGGGCGTGATGAGCCAGAGAGGTGCAGGTTATTGAGCACGATACGGGGCGGAGATGGGTTAGCTAGTGGGCGTGATCTGGGACGGAGAGGGGTTGGCTATTGGGCGTGGTACGGGCAGAGAGGGGTTGACTATTGGGCGTGATATGGGGAGGGGTGGGGTTAGCTACTGGGCGTGATATCGGGGCGGGGAGGGGTTGGCGATGGGCGTGGTAAAGGGCGGAGAAGGTTGGCTATTGGGAGTGACATGGGTGCGGGGCGGGGCCGTGTTGGGGGAGGGCGGGGCGTCAGGGCGGTAAGACAGCATCGCAGTGAGTGGCCAGAGCCCTGAGGTGATGGGTGTGGTGCTGCTGCAGGCCACCACCTTCACATCGCTGGCAACTACCCCACCTGCTGCATTTTCTACATTACATAGTACATCAGGGGAAAGAAATAAGTTTTCGTCAAAATTTTGTCTTCTTACCAGCCGGTCCTTTCTTTCCTTTTACGTAGGGTATACTGTACTTGTTGCAACAAGTTCTTACTGTAACGAAGATTTAACAGTCACCTTACACAGTAAGCTAAGCAATATATGAAAATTATTATTATTATTATTATTATTATTATTATTATTATGGAGTGTGTACGTAAATGAAGTACGACAATTATTTACATTTTATGAAATTATAATAAATATGAACCAGTCATGTGTGTTCCGTATTAATTTACCGAATGCGATTAAGTCAACGTGTGCAAGTTACTAGTCAAAATAATTAATACGGGAACTTTTGTACTTTATTCATTGCCACTTACAATGTATGCATTATCGAATGACAGATGGTTACCCTCTTTTTTTCATGCCTTGGAATGCTAGATATTGCCTTACATATACAGGTAGTTTAACTCCATTCGACACACATTAATTTGCCTTCTTTTTTCCATACTTTCTGTTTTCATTTCTTTTTCATGGTGTAAATTAATATTTGAGTGGGACAAATCGTGCCAGTTCTTTCACTTTATTTTTTTTTTTAACTGCAGTTGCTGTCAATGTTTGCTAGCGGTACACCAGCACAGGATTACTATATAATTTTAAAAACTAAAACTATTTGTTCATCATCTTTTCATGTGGAACAACTACAGATTAATGACGGCATTAAACCGCTTGGCTAATTTAATGTTTGACGGAGAATGCAGTACCAACAACACTGCTCATATTGTAAACTTCATTAATTACTGTCATTAATGGACTAGCATCCCTCCTAGAAGAAAATTTCCCTCTTCGAAAGCTTATGTTAGTTTAAATGTGAATAATACCGAGATTTCACGGTACAAAAAAAGACTGATTGCAGAATTACTGAAGTAGAGCTCAATGTCGTAAGTGACTTTACCTTTGTGAGTTTCAAGTGATAAAAGCTTATTAAATAATTACTGCTTCAACGATATGGTTATCATACTGTAGCAAAACGGCCAATAAAAACATCCTGCGACATATTAATTTGATTAAATGAGAGAAAGGAGAGATTCAGGTGAAGGTGCCCAAGAAGGTTTTTTAAACACTAGGGTAAGAATAACGAATAGGAGTGAAAAGGGCTAAAAGAGGGATGAGTGTGTAGAAAAATGTGTAAGAGGGAGGGTAAGGGGAATGGGAGGAGAAGTGTAAAGAAAATGGAAAAGAGAGGATAAATACAATATGGGAAGGGGGAGGTAAGAGAAGTGTGGAAGAGAGAGGATAAGAAAAAGGATAAAAGCCGGAGGGTTAGAAACTGTGGAGGATATAAGGTACAGTATGAAGAATATGGAAGAGGTAGAGTATGAAAAATGTGGTAGAGGTAGAAGAACCCCTCTGTTTGCAATATTTTCTTAGGAAGAAACTAAGCTTATGAAAACAAGATGTCTATTGTACAGTATATTAACCTGGGTACCTTCAGGCTACTTTTTCAACTTAAGAGTGACCTTTCTGGCCAAAAGGCTGTTGTTACAGTGGCCCAGGCTGATGTGGAAGTCAGCCCAGTGGACTGCAGGCTGAATTTTGTCCTTCTCCTGCAGTCCATCATCCTCCTTTCCGGAGATAGGGTGGGGGCTGAAGGTTGTTAGTATAGACCAGGTAGCTCCATCGACCATTAATACTGTTGCCTCGGCGTAAAAGTGTCCCACTCCAGCGACTGACTGGAGGAGTTAGAACCTCACCTAACACATACAGGACCACGCGATGAAAGTTTTTGTGTAATTCTTCTCATTACCAGACGGTTTTACTCAGTTTAGAAATAACCTCACTGACCACAGCGTGGGAGTGATAAACCACTGAGACCAAACTCATGGTCTGACCATAACAAGGACGCGAGCAATTACAGGTGACAAGTCGGAAAGAGACCGTGTAGTAGATTAATTTGAAGCAGTCAACCGGACAACACAACACTCCATGTGGCTCTGACCCATTATTCTCAGTTTAACTGGATCCTCTTGATTAATGACCACCGCTGTTTGTGACTCTCTCTCTCTCTCTCTCTCTCTCACACACACACACACACACACACACACACACACACACACACAACCAATCAAAGCCTAATGTTGGCTCTTTCCAGACTTCGTGAGATTAAAATTGTTTACCGGAACATAAGATGAGAAGTAGGCATATATACCAGAATAGGCAGTATCTAAAACAATATAGTATCTCCTAAATGTCAGTGCAATATTGTTTTCATTCCAGCCTGAAGGAGTATTGTGTCATCCATGACCTTAGCATCTTTGTAACTGTATTCAGTATACTCACGTTAGATACTGTACAGATTAGAGAAGGAACACTAAATATTGCTCCTTTGTCTCATTTATTAAGTCCCTGCCTGCTGTGTTCATATTATGAATTGATATTCGCCATTGTGAGCCTAGCCAGGTTGTTACTGCCTTCAACACATCTGCAGAGGGAAAAGAAACCAAATATATGGACAGTAACCGAATAATGATCCTTTGACCTTTTTATCTCATCTCGACCCCCATTTCCATGAACTCGTATAACGGCGGTGTGAGTCTGGCATCTCTATGATCATCCACTTACATATTACAAACACAGATTGATATCACTCTGTCCCCTTTCATTTTTATGATTTTCCCGATATATAAGAGTTTCCCGTCGCTCATCACAAGAATTTAACACTCTTGAGTCCTATCACGCCCATCGTGGCTGAATAAAATCATCTGGCGATAGTTGAAACACAGAGCTAGATTTGTCCCAGCCATGACAGGGTTAGTGGCACTAGAATTAACACTCTCAGGCTGCTATACTCAGTGTTAGTTCAAGATAAACGTTTGCCAGTCACCGGAATACAATGCCATGGAATACACCACCATAAATGGGTTAATATGCAAGTGCAGCGCTCCTTATTATCTTGATTTTATTTCCACCGCTTTGTGAATGTGTGTGTGTGTGTGTGTGTGTGTGTGTGTGTGTGTGTGTGTGTGTGAGAGAGAAAGAGAGAGAGAGAGAGAGAAAGAGAGAGAGCAGTATTTGTGTTCGTGTCACTGTTTAATTAGAATGCAAGAATTAACTAAAATTTCTTCCTCATATCAAGTTCACATTTTGCTGCAATGCTGACCAGGAGTTTTTCAAAGTATTGTCTAGGCTGGTTTTATTATTACACTGAACAATATTCCGTGTGTTAAATTTTAAACGATGAAAAGAAAGGTCAAAGATATGAAAGGAAGCTGACACAGTTCTACCTGGAAAAAAAAAAAAAGAAAAAAAAAGATGAACATAGTTAGTCGAGTAATTTAGCACACTCCTCCGAATTACCAAAACTGAATACACGAAGTTGTAGGGAAATCACTATTATATCACGCCTCATTAGATATTACGTCTAGAGATAGGAAATGGTTAGACTGCTTGCTGTTGTACGTAACACAGGTAGTATCGACTTAAAAAGGGCAGCTTCTGTTTTCTCCATCGCTTGCCTTAATAATTATCTCTGAAATCGTGTGCTTACTTTTTTTTTTCACCATGCCGGGTTAATAATGTAACTGTTACTCTCATGCAGAAAATATTTTGAGGTATCGCACTAACAAGAGAAGCAGCTTAGAAGTAGGAATAGTCAGGTGCGCTGACACTATATTACTATTTTAATGAAAAAATAATGTTTACAATGTTGTGTGTGTGTGTGTGTGTGTGTGTGTGTGTGTGTAATAATTAGTTTGCGTTTTTCTGAGCAACTACTTCTTCTGTGTGTGTGTGTGTGTGTGTGTGTGTGTGTGTGTGTGTGTGTGTGTGTGTGTGTGTGTAATAATTAGTTTGCGTTTTTCTGAGCATCTACTTCTTCTGTGTGTGTGTGTGTGTGTGTGTGTGTGTGTGTGTGTGTGTAAATAGCAGGGAAGAATATATCTGTAAAGATTTAGAGATGGTAGTAGCTAGAGAGAGGGGCGAAGCAACAAACATGCAAGAGAGAAATGTGGAAAATATTTTGTTTGCTCACCGAGAGAATATGCAGAAAAAGGGCGGACAGGGTGGCAGCTGCGGCAGAGTCCGACTGAAATGTATAAATTTTGTGGCGCAGAATTATATTACATTTTGCCGGCTAGCACGGCCTCCTGCCTCCAGCGTTCAGACGGTGGTGTTGCATTGCACGAGGAGGCAACACAGTATACTCACGCACAAAAGATAACCTAACAGCATGTCTCTAGTCTCACATCCATCTATTGGCCATGATTCTTATAAGCTATGAGTGGCTTGTTATGTTTTCTCCTCATACGTGATTTTTTTATGTGACGTATGTAAAGCAGACGCAGTGGAATAGCAGGCGAACTGTTTACACTGACTATAAAAACCATGACCACCACTCCGCGATCAAAGATGGAGATCAGAAAACTTGCCATAGGGTGATAAAGGAAACAACATGGCGGTAAAAAAAAAAAAAAAGTTAATCATAGTTACGTGGCTTCACGACTATTTTTGATTCGGTTGGGGAGGCTTATCTCTTTCGTACGATACTGAAAACTGTGGACATGGCGGTATATCTGCGAACTTCCAAAATGTATATATAGTATGCAGTACCAGCTCAACCCAATGAACCTAACCTAACTGTGACTTACCACCGTTGAGACATATTTATGGCCATGTAAGTTATGTCAAAGTTTTTATAGAAAAACTGAATGGGTCGCGGCGACAATATATATATATATTATATATATATATATATATATATATATGTCACGAATCAATTCGCGACATTTCCTTTTTGTGAGAGACCGCGAACTATTAGTGGAAAACTCACTGTGTATCGCTCAGCTAACCGTTTCTCCCTCCATTACGGAGTATACTTTCAAATCATTCGTCACCGTTTTCAAAAAGGTGACCGATTTAATGCACGTCACTAAGTGCTGTACTGAGCGATACTATTGTTTTTTTTATTGTTCGCCCTGCTCATTCGACCGTTAAAAAAATGCGGCCGAGTGCTCCGCTTTCCCACGACTTAGTCAGTCTTGTGTTTGCTGTGACGGAGAAAGGGTCTGTGCTCAGAAGTGGAGAGGTCAGCTAGCACCCCAAGCTCCATTAGTACAGTTAATCCAGTCCTCCCACCTTAGTGGTGATACACAGTATTCATCGACTGGTATTTCTTTTGTGTATTTCGTAGTTTTAAGAGCTTAGTTAAGGTGTTTTTCCTAGGCGTAAGTATTTAGCTTCTGTGTGAGTGAGCGAGTGCGTCTCATTTAATTTGATTTGAAATGTAATGTTAAATTTATTTTTGTGATTAATAAATTTAACAGTTCTATTTCTTGAGCTTAATGTAGAGTAAAAATCTTGTTTCATTTCTCCATAATTAAGCTTATTTCCCATATAGCTCCTAGCTTGCATAAACGTTTGCTTTCATAACTGGTACTTAGACCAGTCTTGTTGTATTAACTTAAAATCCGTTGTGCCAGGAGTTAATGCATCAGCAAGAACCTGATGTTATTATTATTAGTATTAGTTATTTATTGTCAGGGGTGATGTAACTTTCTCCAGAGGCTAACAGTACAGTAATTCAGCAATTGTGAGTAATTAGTCTCTGCTGTGTACTGTTGAGAAAGTTTATAAATTCTCGTTCTTAGAGAATCGTGCACAAGCCAGCGTAAAGTAATCGTTGCTTGATGTAGCAAGACAATCATTGTCTCTGCGCTTCAATATTATTGAATATAAATATCAGTTTAAATAATATTTAACCATTTATATCAAAATTACCCGGAAATTATAAAAACCCCGTGACAATTGGCGACCTCATTCCAGGATATTAACTCCTAGCTCTAAAGCTATTCACGAGATAGTGCTCACTCATTCATATTTAGGTATTTATCATTAAAGTTTATAGACACAAGTTTACTGGTGTTTGCCGTTAATTTAGCAAGTGAGTTTTTGCTTTATTAATCAATAGAGTACTTAACTCTAGTTTATTCTTGGTAACGCCAGACGATTTTATTCGCTTCTGGGAAGTCAGCGTACCCATTGTGTTTATTATTGAGTCTTCCCAGTCATTTGCATTTTTGATTTAATTTTTGCCAGTTAACTAGATAAGACTGGTCACCACTAGCTTGTGTCTGTATCCTTTATTTGTTTATTAGCATTCGTTTGCGAAGCAGCAATCAGTACTGAGTCGCTAGTTACTTAGTAAATTGAGCTAGCATCATGGCAGCCAGTGCTTATGTACAGGAAGCTAAAGATATTGGTCTCACAGACCCAGAGAAAATACAGAGTTACGTTCTCTCACGGTTCAATTACGAGCAAGAACGTGAGAAAGATGCTCGTGAAGAGCGTAGGATTCAGCGCGAGTACGAGCGAGAACAGCGTGAGGAACGCGAAAAACAGCGTGAACACGAACAAAAACAACGCGAGCTCGAGTTAGAAAAAGAGCGACAACAGCGCGAACACGAGCTAGTACACGAGCGAGAACAGCGCGAACAGCGTGAAAGAGAGCGTGCATATGAACAAGAGCAGCGTGAGAAAGAGCGCGAATACGAGCGTGAACAACGAGACAGAGAACGAGAACACGAACGTGCCGAGCGAGAAGCACGAGAAAAACATGAACTTGAAGTGCTGAAGCTCAAGCGAGATTCCTTGGCTTCAGACACATCTGGTGCAGTTGGTTCAAGCTCCACGAGCGCTCTCCCTGCACATGTTATGGCGACCCCACACATCAAGCTTCCCCCATACAAAGATGGCGAGCGAATCGAGCCATACATAGCTCGATTTGAAGACATGGCTCAGCTTTACCAGCTCGATGATGGAGCTAAGCGGCTTCAGTTTCTTAGCCTGTTTGAGGGCCCTGCCCTCGATATTCTCCACAGAATTCGTGGAGACAATCTCACGTATGAAGTGATGAAAGCTGCACTCATTAAGGCGTATGGTCTCACAGTAGACGACGCCAAAGCTCAGTTCATGCGAGCTCGTCTCCAAGACAAGGAGACAGCTGTTCAGTTCCTCGACCGTCTCACTGCTTACTTAGGTGAGTGGATGGAGAAAGATGAAACTCCTTCCACGCGTGAGGGGATAATTGACCTTATGCTGCGTACACAGCTAGAGAGGTCGTGGCCTGCTGAGCTCATAGCACAGCTTAAGATCTGCCAGGTGAAAGATGCCAGCCAAATGGTAGAGAAGGCTGACGCATTCTTTACTGCATACGGGTATCAAGCTCGTAAGCAAAATACCTGGAGCAGGAAAGATACTGCCAAGTCTGGGAAGCCGTCTCAGACTGAACCCCAGCAACAAGGCCATTCTCAGAATAATGGCCAAGGTCCAAAACCGCAGTGGAAGGACCAGGGGCAAAACACTCAGAAACCTGAGTGGAAGAGGTACAACAAGTACCCTAACCAGCAGCAGTATCAGCCACGCAACCGACCGTCGGGACAAACTTTTCCACCACCAGCTCAAAAGAGGCAGGAAGCGAATGCAGCCTTCATTCCTCAGCAGCAGCCTGGTGGTCACGTCCCTACCAGTGTGGGTACTTCCCCACAGTTCACTAGTCCCACAGTGACAGTGAACCCCCCTCCACAGATGGCCAATGTTCCATCTTATAACTCACAAGGCACAATGTTTGCCACATCAATTCAGCAGCCTCATGAGTGGCTAGCTGCTTCCTCCACAGGCCCTCCCACAGGTGACAGTACCTTCCTTGTACAGCCAGGGTTTGTGGGAGGCATTCCTGTGAGGGTCCTGAGAGACAATGGTTCCTCAGGTTGCTCTGTTAAGCAGAGTTTAGTTCGGCCTGAGCAGTATACAGGTCGACAGATCCATGCAAGCCTTATTGATGGATCAGTGAGATTGTTCCCTGAGGCATGTATCCAGGTGGCATCTCCATTTTATACTGGTATGACACTTGCAGTTGTCATGCCAGAACCTTTATTTGAACTCATCATTGGAAATATTCAAGGAGTCAAGGATAGTTGCTCCGATGATGGCGCTACTCAGACTTCGGCTGCTGCGGTAACACGAGCCATGACTGAGGCTCTAGACTGTGTCACCCCAGTGATCATTGAATCGCCGCAAGATCTGATGTGCAGTCAACTTGTTGTGCAAGAACAACATTCTGACCCGACACTTGCTGCCGTGCGGAACAAACAAAAGGGTCGAGTGATTAAGTATTCACGGGGAGGTCGAGCCAAGTTCCTTCGTAAACAAGGACGGCTCTACCGTGAGTCACGAACACCCGAGGGCGAGGTTCGACTGCAGTTTGTCGTTCCCGCCAAGTACCGCCTAGCAGTGTTACAATGGGGTCATTGTTCAGCCTCAGGAGGTCACATGGGCAAAAGGAAGACCCAGGGCCATATCCGAGCTGACTTTTTCTGGCCAGGGATGGGACGAGACATAGATAGTTTTGTCTGTTCCTGCAGTGTGTGTCAAAGTAACACCACTAATCAGGGACATGTCCTTCCTGTGCCATTTGAAACCACACCTGTAATCTCTGAGTCAGTTGAGAGACAGGGTAGTGGTAATGTGGGTGTAGACCTGATGTCTCGCCTGCTAACTGCTGACTAATATGGGCAATTGTTGCATGCTGGGTTCCGTAAGATAGGCATCCTAAGCGATTTGAGTAATCCAAGGACCAGCCTGGTTCCCAGTTAAAAGTGTAGACCAGACGTCTCACTCGTTGGCCCTACAGGACACAGTATATCCAGGGCTTGTACATACATGTATACCATAAGTTAAGGGGGAAGTTTGAGAACCTTGCAGAGACAGTCCGAGGCTGTGTATGAATTACCTTGTGGAATGTCTCGAGCTGTGGGCCTCTCTGAGGATTCCCGGAGAATGCACATTACCCACATGAGTGTTCACACCCACGGTGGGTGTTAAAACGTGACCTGCCCGAGATTGCGTAGCGATTTTCAGCTTCCTGTATTACTCGTAAGTGTAGAGTTAGGTTAACCAGTAAACTGCCCGTTCTAAGCAATTTGTGAATTCAAGAACTGGCACGTTTCCTGGTTAATAATGTTAGGTTAACCAGTAAACTGCCCGTTCTAAGCAATTTGTGAATTCAAGAACTGGCACGTTTCCTGGTTAATAATGAAAGCGTTAACCAGTAAGCTATAAGGGTTCTAAGCAATTTGTGAATTCAAGAATTACGTTTCCTGGTTAATAATGACAAGTACTGATTGCTAGGCAGAGAGAGAGAGAGAGAGACAGAAATAACAGTTTTGATGCTCCACCTTAATTCTTTTCGCAGGTGTAGCTGGTGGGTGCAGCATTGCCGTACAGATCAGCTGGCCGTTCCTGTTGCATGCTGCCGCCCCTTCTCTTCTGTCTCGTCATCATTATTTTACTATAAATTTGTATTACTGTGTCATTTTACACGTAGGTACAGTTACACTACAACTGTCACACCTACACCGTGTATTACACACACTACGCCACATAACAATTAGTTGTTAATGTAAATGTAGCGAACTTTCGCTCAGTTTGACCTGAGTACAGGATTTTCACAGTCGTCACGGAGTTTTTCCCTCAAGCTTGTTTCTATTAACGTAAATACGAGGTTTTTTCGCTCACTGGCGACTGCGACATACTCCTGTAGCAGGATAGCACACACACCACAGTGTGAATCTTGTGTGACTGAGTTAGGATGTATATGTATGTATATTGAAATCTTTCTTCTGAAGGAAGAAAGATTTAATTTTCAAGGGGCGTAATGTCACGAATCAATTCGCGACATTTCCTTTTTGTGAGAGACCGCGAACTATTAGTGGAAAACTCACTGTGTATCGCTCAGCTAACCGTTTCTCCCTCCATTACGGAGTATACTTTCAAATCATTCGTCACCGTTTTCAAAAAGGTGACCGATTTAATGCACGTCACTAAGTGCTGTACTGAGCGATACTATTGTTTTTTTTATTGTTCGCCCTGCTCATTCGACCGTTAAAAAAATGCGGCCGAGTGCTCCGCTTTCCCACGACTTAGTCAGTCTTGTGTTTGCTGTGACGGAGAAAGGGTCTGTGCTCAGAAGTGGAGAGGTCAGCTAGCACCCCAAGCTCCATTAGTACAGTTAATCCAGTCCTCCCACCTTAGTGGTGATACACAGTATTCATCGACTGGTATTTCTTTTGTGTATTTCGTAGTTTTAAGAGCTTAGTTAAGGTGTTTTTCCTAGGCGTAAGTATTTAGCTTCTGTGTGAGTGAGCGAGTGCGTCTCATTTAATTTGATTTGAAATGTAATGTTAAATTTATTTTTGTGATTAATAAATTTAACAGTTCTATTTCTTGAGCTTAATGTAGAGTAAAAATCTTGTTTCATTTCTCCATAATTAAGCTTATTTCCCATATAGCTCCTAGCTTGCATAAACGTTTGCTTTCATAACTGGTACTTAGACCAGTCTTGTTGTATTAACTTAAAATCCGTTGTGCCAGGAGTTAATGCATCAGCAAGAACCTGATGTTATTATTATTAGTATTAGTTATTTATTGTCAGGGGTGATGTAACTTTCTCCAGAGGCTAACAGTACAGTAATTCAGCAATTGTGAGTAATTAGTCTCTGCTGTGTACTGTTGAGAAAGTTTATAAATTCTCGTTCTTAGAGAATCGTGCACAAGCCAGCGTAAAGTAATCGTTGCTTGATGTAGCAAGACAATCATTGTCTCTGCGCTTCAATATTATTGAATATAAATATCAATTTAAATAATATTTAACCATATATATCAAAATTACCGCGATATTATAAAAACCCCGTGACAATATATATATATATATATATATATATATATATATATATATATATATATATATAGAGAGAGAGAGAGAGAGAGAGAGAGAGATATAGATATAGATAGATAGATAGATATAGATAGATAGATAGATAGGTATAGATAGATAGACAGACAAAGTTAAATAGAAAGATAGATAGATATTCATCTCTACCATCGCCATGAGATTCTGGTCATCATATGATAGACTTTTCGAAATAGGGGAGATAAGGGAAGGTTTAATTAATTTTCCATTACCGCTAAAAGTCTTCCAAAAACAGAATCAAAGAGCCTGCTTCGTAGCCAGATTTATTTTAAATAACATTTCCTCGAACTGTGGAGGTTAATAGGGATAGCGAGGCAGGTGGTCTAATTACAACTTGAGTTTAATGATGCAGACTGGTGCCGATATCACTGTGTTTCCAACCTCTTATCAAACTTGATGCTGTCTTCTTCTTCACCATCCTTAATTTCTCTCTCTCTCTCTCTCTCTCTCTCTCTCTCTCTTTCTCTCTCTACCTTCTGCCCATCTAACTTCACCGTTCCCTCTTCCTTTGATCCTCATTTACTTTCCAAGTTTTTAATCAAAATCTTAATATTAAGATTGAAATGATATGAGAGCACCTCCGTATGCCGTTAGGTAAAAAAAGACAACGCCACACCACAGATACATTACAAAGCAGTTCTAACCCACATGACATCACATCTGCCCCGCTGGTATTTTTCGATCACAGAATACAAATTTCCTCTGGTAGCCTATTTCCTGCTTATTCAACATCACAATTACCACATTATATCCGGTATTATTCGACCACACCACAGCATACCATCTGTGTCGGCGTTTAAGGCATCACTACTCCACGAAAGCAACATATCACTTGAAATTTTATAACACCGCACTACCTGCTATAGTTATTTCTTGACCACACAGTATCACACCACACCAAGTCATATCGGCAACATGAACGCCTACCGGTGTTTTCTGATAAGCAGCACTACACAACATCACACCACACCAGTAACATAAGATCCTACCGGTAAGTCTCTGGGTACATTACACCGCAGCAGCTCCTACTTCCATTTCTTAGCCATACAGCACCTCACCACACCAAACCACACCACACCAACCCATACCACAACAACAACACATCATATGGCGTATCTTGGCCATATCGATAGACGAGTTTAATAAGAGAAAACATCTCTAGAAGTGACTTTGTCCGTCTGTCTCTCACTCAAGATTTCGGACGCAAGGTGATCCATTTCCACATACTTTGCCGACTTTAGCATGTCCACACCACACCACACAACACCACACAACACATCATATCATACCACCATCTCACTTCACATTACACAAAATCATCCTCCGACACCACCAAGCCAAAGACCTTGGCTGAAGTGCTCTAAAGCTCCCACATCTAGAACTTTTGTAGGTTACATGTACTGAGGTTAAGGGGAAGCTTTAAAGAGACCACTTGCAGTGAAACATTCAACAAACAGATGACAACTGAGTACGGCAAATTGTGTAAAATGAAGAACGGAGGAAAAAAGAATTCTATTACATCCTAATAACAGACTATATTCCATGTTTAATTTATTTGTGGGGAAGCATAACATCAAAGCCTTGCCCGTAGTAATAACAGGAAGTTACAATGGTCTAGCAATAATACATAAACCCGCTTTCCGAATGTGTTCATGGCTTATATTCTTACTGCTATACTTCCTGACTATATTTCTTTAGTTTTCCCTTGGAGATGTGACAGAAAGCAAGGCAACGAGAAAATGTCAGAACAGGTGTTATATTATTGCAAGCCTTTTCTATTTACTGAAAATACATTAACGACCAGAGTTTGTTCGCTTAAACAAGATGGTGATTTTCGAACCTTTGCACCAGTGGTGAAGTAATAAGATACAGCGGTTCTAAATGTTTTCAACAGCATTTCTTTATGCCTAGCACCACATTCTAGTGCAAGTCCCTTGCTACAGATCGGCATTCAAGATGGAGAGATGACAATTTCTCAACAGATTAAAGTGAACAGGGTACAGCAACATGAGAGTGATGGCAATGACTTTAAGGAGTGGTTCAATAAAATATTACGTAAGTTAAAGGTATTCTAACACTACTTGTTCAAGACACTGCCAGCGGAGCGGAATGCCGAGAGGCTCAGTACAGGCGACTATATTTTGAACGTTAGGAACCAATTTCCTACTGTCGAGGACAACTAATTCATCTCCATGCCTCCCTGCAGAAACACCTGCGAACTCCAAACTCTCCTTTTTTTTTTTTATAATTCTTCGTTTAATTTTTATTCCATCCCAAACAGAGTACTAATTAAAATACTGTCATGGAGTACTATACCTCTATCAATGGGATTATCTTTTTTCATTAGCTGCAGATATAGTGGAAACGCAATTTGCTTGTGTGTGTGTGTGTGTGTGTGTGTGTGTGTGTGCGTGTGCGCGCGTGCGCGCGTGCGTGCGTGCGTGCGTGCATGCATGTGTGTGTGTGTGTGTGTGTGTGTGTGTGTGTGTGTGTGTGTGTGTGTGTGTGTGTGTGTGTGTGTTCTGCTATTAAAATGCCTTTCAGTTTTTCTGCCCAAGAGAAAGTACTTCCACACCATATGCTTGAGCTATATATCGGGAGGAGTATTCTCATTGTTACCAGACGTAGTCTGCTGCTGTTTTATGTGTGTTAACTTGTTAATGAACCATGCATAATAGTAGGTGGCTCAATCGGTAGAGAGTTGCCCTGCAGTCCTAACGGACCCAGGTTCAAATCCCGCTGGTGCAAGGAACAGTTTAAGGATTTGAATTTCAGATAATCAGACTTAACTGTTCTACCAGAAGACCCGCCGACATGTCGTAAAAACACCCACGCTAATACCAATACACCAGTCCTGTATGAGACAGCCCTAGCATGTATTCAGTATGGAAGGTGGGTGTTAGCGCCGAAGTGGTGACATGTAGAGGTGTTCGGTACGTAGGAGGACTACTGGGCCTTGAAAGCAGGCTGTGAAGCCTATGCCCAGGGTCGGTCACATAAAAAAAAAAAAAATAAAAAAAAAGGTGAAAATCTAAGCGAGTGGTTTAGTATCACTCTTGGTGTGAAAGAAGGGCTAATTGTGTCCCAATCGATATTCAGCATATATACAAAGAATAACACACACACGCACACACACACACACACACACGAGCGCGCATATATATATATATATATATATATATATATATATATATATATATATATATATATATATATATCGTGTGTGTGTGTGTGTGTGTGTGTGCACCGGTATGGGCTTAACAAAGAGGCTAAAACTCGAGTCAAGGGGAGAGAGAGAGAGAGAGAGAGAGAGAGAGAGGGTGGGAATGGTATTTATTGGTGAAGGGTGGAACATCTTAGATCTTTTGTATGTAGATGATGCTGTTTTCTTTGCTGTTGCCGAACTAAACTCTACAGGTTGACTCATAATTTTGTGAATTTCTCTCCGTAAAGTTCGTGCTTAGATAGTAAACGTATATAACAATAAAGTGTTGGCTGTTAAAAAAGTGACAATCAGCGTGGTGTGCTGTTGAATGGAACGGGACTTGAACTGGTGTTACATCTGAAGTACAGTACATTTGGTGTAGTAATAGAAAAGAAAAGGTAACTGTGCAAATGAAGTGATGCGGCTCAGGGAAGTACTGTAAGGTGGCTTATGAAACCTGGCGCTACGAAACCCTGGAGTGGATTGCACGGTCCAACCATATCATTGTACAAAATCTTTCCCTTGTTCTTGTTTACTTAGCAGTTAGTAGGTGCAATTCAGTTGCTGCTATTTGTTTTTATACACTGTCTCGATACTATGTCTGAATCTTATGGAGCTCTTGCACACCTGAATAGCAGCGCGATAGAGAAGGCTGGTGAAAGAATGTAGAGTGTTGATATGAAAGCTACAAATGAAAGCTAAACATAGGAGAGAAAGCGAGAGGGGGCTGGTGGGAGAGATAAGTGATGATTTATGGGACAAGAGTGGAGGGCGAGGAGGGAGGCTGTGGGAGGAACGACGGTAAGGAGGGAGGTAAACTGAGAAGAAGAAAGAGAAAATGTGAAGCAGGATGTCTGTGTGGAAAGGAAACTATAGGGAAGAAGTTTGTGTTGGAGGGAGGTTGCAGTAGGAAAAGCAGTCACGAAAGGAGGAAAATGAGGGGAGAAAATCTGTAAGGAGAGAATTTCTGAAGAAAGGAGACTATGAGTAAGGGAAAATGTGGAGGAAGTCAATAAGGAAGTTTGTGACTGAGGAAGTCTGCGAGGGGGAGTAATGTATAGGGAAGTCTGAGAAAAGGTACTCTGCGAGGGAGGAAGTGTGTGAGAAAGAGGAACAGAGAGTATGGAATAATACTGAGTGGAAAGGATGAACAATGTCAGTGGATGAAGTCGGAAGAGTGTGTCTCCTCTAACCTAAGAAAATAAATCGTCTGGCAGTATCAGTATTATGTACAATGAACATCATTGTGCAGACGGTGTTAATCCTAGGTAGCCAGGCTAATGATGGTGCGCACTGTTGAAGACGCTGTCAGGGATGGGTGTCTCTCATAACATTATAACCTCTTCACCACAGTGGCGTAAATTTTCGTTTTTATCCTACTGTTTCCAGATTAATTCATTTATCTTAGAAGAATATCTTCGACCCGGAAGGAATTAAACATAGCCTTTCTTGCCACTGTTTTCCTACTTCCTCGCCAACATGTTACATCTAACTTTTCCCGCTCTCTGTTTCTCTCACAGTCATTCCTCTTTGTTCGATCCTCTCTCTTACCTTTAGTTCTCACTCTGCCACAACACATTGTTCCATTATTCTTTCTTCTCTCTTCCTTGTTTCTCTCGCCCTTCCACCCCGCTGTGTCCTGTTTCTC
>NC_137023.1:48070431-48127931 GCF_032717465.1 Coenobita brevimanus | reverse complement strand
CCAGAGGGAAACAGAGCTTTCTTGAGTATATAAAATGTTAAGCGGTGGTAGGTGTGGGCAGGGATGGCAAAAAAAAACATAAAAAAAAAAAAAAAGCCCAACCCAACTGGTTTTTTTTCGTTTTTTTTCCACAAAATACCCCCCAAATCGGGCAAAAGTGGTTTTTTTCAAAGTTTACCTTAAATTTTAATAAAATAATGTTTCCGCTATACATAATAATGAATAGCCCAATAAAATCTTATTTTTCACACAGTTTTTTGAATGAGGGAAATGAACACAATCATGTTTTGACCTGTTTGGCTGTTATCCTTGGGCTGCCTGCTACACAGCAAAACATGCTTCAACATGAGAGGCTTGAGAGCACTGCACAACTCATGAGCTGGCAGAGATCAATCCACACTACACAATAGTAGGAGAGGGAGTCATTTGCCTTGCTACTCTCCCTTCTTTGAGAAGGAATGCAATGTAAAAATATTCTTAACACGAAGAAAACTTTGATCTGATTTTTTGAAACTGCAATAAGGAATAATGTTATTATTTTTCAGGAAATATTGTTATTTCATGTTGGTAAGTATTTTAGAAGTGAAGTGTCAATTCATTTAATCAATGAGGCAAAGAATTGCATTCTTATATGAAAAAAAAAAAGAAAAAAGTTCTTTTGTTATATTGGTTGGGTAACATGACAAGAAGCATAATTTACTGTGACACAAAAATTTTATCATTTCAAAAGAAAAGTATATGGGTTATAAAAGCTATTAGAAAAATAGAAGTATTATGAATGGTTTGGAAAAAATTAATGAACAACATTCATATTTGCAAAGAACATGTTTTACTTATGTTGGTGATGAGAAATGTAATAAGCCTTTTTTTAATCACTAATTCTATGCTTCCAAGATATTATATTATAAATACTTGGCGATGTTGTGTTTTTTTAACCTGTGAAATAGAATATGATTAATTAATTATTATTTACTTCTGATATTGTGTGCAAAAACATAACCATTTAATCAAATAAAACTGAATTTGTTATTAAATACATTATTTAAAAAAAAAAAAAAGTACAGTGGATAAAATGGTGTTTTTTTTTTCAAGTGGGTTTTACTGAAAAAACCGGGGTGGGTAAAACCGGGTTACCCACTTTGGTGCCAACCCTGAGTGTGGCGCCCACCATCTACTCACTCTATGTAAACCACCATCGGTTGGGTTTGCACTGAACTGTTATGACTGTGTAACCTCTGCCTATCTGGTCGAGCACATCCATCAATCGCAGCAAGCAACCGACCCGGCAGGACCGTCCCAAGCAATGAATCATTGTTCCCTTGCCGTAGACAGCGGTTCGCCACAGCGAGGCGCGGGGTAGAGTGTGAAGGTTTGGCTTCCAGATGGACTCTGCATTTGCCTCTCTGCACCCAGCTGAGAGGGGCACTGTAACACTCTCCACATCTCCCCGTTATTTGGTAAAGTGGATACTACCCAGCGTTGTAAGTGGTTTCCTGGGTTACAGGAAACCATTGGGCTTGTCATTCCGTGTAAAACCACCTGAAGTGGGATGAAAAGTAGCCTAATAAAATGTGACAGAAATGATGGAGGAAATAGTGACAGAGAAAGGCAGACATAGAAAATGAATGATAAAAACAAAGGAAGAAGTAGACAGCTTTCCATCAAGTGAGTACATGATGGAGCCACCACCTACCACCATCTACACTGAGTAAAAAGTCAAATGGTTTCCTGTGTTTCAGGAATCCATGTAGTGTGTTGGATGGTGACCATTTTACCAGTAGACACCTGGAGGGGCTTTTGTTTACGTGTATGAAGTGAGTGGGATTTACTGCTCACATAATTCCACTTCGGGCCGAGTGAGGCCGATGACCCACGCCTTAAATCTTCTTCTCCTTTCGGCTCTCCCCTTAGGGGTCGCTACAGCGGATCACCCGTCTCCATCTTACTCTGTCTTCTGCATCTTCTTCTCTTACACCTACCACCCGCATGTCCTCCTTCGCTACATCCATAAACCTTCGCTTTGGCCTTCCTCTTTTTCTCCTGCCTGGTAACTCCATTTTCGGCATCCTCTCCCCTGACATACTCCTCATCCCTCCTCTGCACATGTTCAAACCATCTCAGTCTCGCCTCTCTAGCTTTGTCCCCAAACTGACTTACGCGCGCTGTCCCTCTAGTATGTTCATTTCTAATTCTGTCCAACCTCATCACTTCTAGTGAAGAACGCAACATCTTCAGTTCTGCTACCTCAAACTGTGCCACCTGTCTTTTTATCAGTGGTACTGTCTCCATTCCGTGCAACATGGCTGGCCTCACTTCAGTCATATAAACTTTCCCTTTCATTTCTGCAGAGACCCTTCTGTCGCAGATCATTCCTGTCACCTTTCTCCACCCACTCCATCCCGCCTGCACTCTCTTTTTTACCTCTCTACCACACTCTCCGTTACTTTGTACAATTGACCCCAAGTATTTGAATTCATCTACTTTTGCCACCTCTACACCTTGCAGCCTCAAGGTTCCCCTGTCATCTCTCTCATTTACACACATGTACTGAGGCTTGCTTCTGCTTACTTCCTTTCCCCTTCCCTCCAGCGCATATCTCCTTCTCTCAAGCTCTGCCTCAGCTTCCTCCCGGCTATCACTACATGTCACAATGTTGTCCGCAAACATCATTGTTCTCGGAGGCTCCTGTCTAATCTCATCTGTCAATCCGTCCATCACCATTGCAAACAAGAAGAGGCTCAAAGTCAATCCTTGATGCAATCCCACCTCCACTTTGAAACCCTCAGTTAATCCTACTGCACATCTCACTGCTGTTACACTATCATCGTGCATGTCCTTCACCACCCTCACGTACTTCTCTGCCACTTCTTTCTCATACAGTACCACAGCTCCTCTCTCGGTACCCTATCATAAGCCTTCTCCAGGTCTATAAACACACAAGGCAACTCCTTCTGGCCTTCTCTGTACTTCTCCATCACGATTAAATGCTGAGTCTAAATAAGCTAGCCCCGAGCTCCTACGCTTCTCTTTGGGCTAAAAAGAACTGCATGATGCACAGTATGCATGTAAAATGTTACTGAGGGAGTTGGTCCCTACCATTAAGTGTCGTCCACTCGTATTACAGTAGGATAGCCTCGGGTCCCTACCTCCGGAAGTGAGTAGTATTGGATTGGCTTTTACTCTTTTATAACCAGTGCAACACACCTGCTTCACCTCTCTACCTTCCGTCATGTACTGTGCCGTGGACGATGTCTTCCGGGATGTGACTACACTAACACGGTGGAGATTTTCAAACCCCTTCAGCACATGGGATCTTATTTCTGAAAATGAATATTATTATATGCTATAAGCAGAAAAATAGGTGTTATCGTGTTGAATGAGTTGTTGTTGTTTCTATATTGCCGAACAGGCCCGTCGACCACAGGTAAGCAACTCCTTTTAAAGGGCCGTCCTACAAGTAAAGTATCGAGTGAACACGGTGTAGGGAACGGGTGCCCCCATGCGGCAGACAGCACCTAATCAGGATCAGACCTGGGTCATTCCCCACGGCAAGGTCCATGAAAATAAGAGGTTTGACTCCCACATGGACACCGCAGCAATCTAACACCAACCAAGTTACATAGCGTCACCACGTGTAGGCTCCTCATTATGGCATGTAGAAAGGATAATGCATGTCGACAACTGATTCATCAGTTCGTAATTTAACAACTTAGTGGGAGAAAATTATGATTTATATCACTGTGCTGAATCAGCAAATTATACAGCACAGTTGATGTTGCTGCTTAACCCCGTTTGTCTGGACGAGCAGACCATTCTGTACGTAAGCAACTGCTTCTGTTAACCATTCAATTACCGTGGCGTCTGACATATATTATTCTTGTTTCCTTCAGACGATTTTACTATGTATTGAAATGACCTTTTGAGGTAGTTTTCAAAATATTCAGACAAAATTGAGAAAACAAGTGTTTCACTGACTGTATTAAATACACTTCCTCTCATCATTCATTTCCACCTCTGTCCCGGATTGTCCATCTGTCCTTACTTCCCACTTATCCAACCTCCATGCCTTTATTTCTTTCATTGCTTTTCGTTCGCTGTTTATTTCCATCTCTCTCCTCGACTTTTTAGTTTTTTCTTTTGTTCTTCCCATTGCCTCGCCATGTCAGCTTCTCCCAGACTCTCCTTCTTTCCCAGCCTCTCTTCATATCCACCTCTCTCCTCAACTTCTTTTCTTTCCCACTTCCTCTTCATTACCAAGTCTCTTCCCTCCTTTTCCATCTTTCATTCCTTCTCATTCCTTCTATATTTCCACATCTCTCACCAGCTCCCCTTCTTTCCCTTCTTCCCACTTCACCCATCCTCTTTACCTTGCGTTCTTTCTCCAGCTTGCGTGGGCCTCGAGGGCATAAAAATAAAATAGTTTAGTTCCTTTCAATGAGGGAGGTCTGCATCTTCACCCTTCATCCTCCTTCACATCTCCTCCCTCTCTTCCGCGGAATTCTAAGCAAACAGTTTTAATAAAGAGCCCGCGAGGGTTGACTCTGAATCCTTGAAGATGAGAGATGGAAGAGGGGTGGAAAGATGAAAGAGAGAGAGAGAGAGAGAGAGAGAGAGAGAGAGAATGTGTGTGTGTGTGTGTGTGTGTGTGTGTGTGTGTGTGTCCTATCGATAATGACTATGGCTACATTCTGTCCGGTTTAACGCGGCTCAATATGACCATATCTCCATCTTGATTGCAGAACTTTACCGAGCGAATAATACATGTCATCGCACTCGTCGCAAGTAAGTGGAATGAAAAGGATGTAGATCTATAATATTGTCGTATCTGTCACTGTGCTACGGGCAATAAGCTGCAAAATTACAGTATCACTGCCAAGTAAAGACAAACATACTATAGTAGGCAGAAAACATCTCTCATTAATGTTTACTAAAGTATCATAGTGTCTTTATGCAGGTTACTTGCTATAAAAGTTTCTTATCATCATAGTATCGTATCACGTTATCAACGGCTGTAGTTCTATAGATAAAATAGTTTATAATATCATGATCATTATGTAACTTTACATCACATCGCCTTGGCGACTGTAATATTTATATGCTTTCCGTACCATCAGGTTGGGCATAGCGTCATGAGCCAAGACGGTCATTGTTACTGATACGAATTTAAAAATTTATGCCAATTTACTTAGTGAGAAAAGGCCACACACACACACACACACACACACACACACACACACACACACACACACACACACACACACACATCTATCTATCTATCTATATCTATCTATCTATCTATCTATCTATCTATATATGCTGATATCCTCAAGGAAATAAAGGAAAAACGAAAAATCCCTTTGGATATTAGCATAACTAAAAGTCACATTTAAGTTTTCTTTGCATCTCTCTCTCTCTCTCTCTCTCTCTCTCTCTATATATATATATATATATATATATATATATATATATATATATATCCCTGGTTTAATCTTTAATCTGTGGAATATACGCAACTATATATGTATTTATTTTTTTGTGAAGTAAGGGGTGCAAAATGAACTGGGTTGATATCTGGTACAGAAGCGGCATGACGAAGATAATGGGCCGGGAATGAGATGGAATGAGGAATGGTGCGATGATGTATTGTGTGATGGGATATGATGGTAACGTGGAAGTGCTGGCAAGGAGAAAGAGCAACGGCCCAGGCAGGACTGATAGGTTTTTCAGATGAATCAGGTAATTTGGCGTTATCAGGAAAATATGGTTAGATATGTCTCAAACTAGAGTTAATAGTCTAAATTTAATATTGTTACTGTAAGCTTCTGTAACTCACACTCGGTTGAATTAAATCGTTTGGCGTTAGCAGAAATAAAATACTAGAGATGACCTGAACTTAAGAGAGTTAATGGCACCAGTACTGAATCTCGGGCTTTTATAAATTACTCACGGCTGAACAAAAGCAGGTAAAACAAATTGCAGAGTTGCTTGCACTTGAGAGGCTTGATTCCAATATTAACACTCTCAAAGACTTATAGCCACAATAGGCTGAATAAAAATCATTTGACTCTACGTGGAATAGAATGCCAGAGCTGTTCCAACAATGAAACAGTTAAGGAGAGATGTATGGAACGCGGTGATGGTCGATATCTGACGGTAGATAACTTATTGTCACACTTTCGGGAAGAGAATTGGGTCCATAAATTTCTAAAGGAAGCATTTATCCGTGGCGAATCGCAGTAAGCTTCTCGATTTATGTAATGACCCAACTGACACTATATTAAATCAAGAACCATTCACTGATATCGACACGGGTGTTATCTGAAGTTATGAAAATGTGAAATATCACTAACTCCTGCATTTAATTTGACTGAAACTTTATGAGAATGTGAATAATTATTAACGCCTTCATTAAACTTGAATGGAAACGACCCCAAGAATATAAGTAATAACTAAATTCTTCATTTAATTTTAATAATTATTTACTCTTTCACTACGATGATGTCTTTCCTGACGAGACATAAAACTTTTTTTTTTTTTTTTATGTGACCGACTCTGGGCATAGGCTTCACAGCCTGCTTTCATGGCCCAGTAGTCCTCCTCCATACCATACACCTCTACATGTCACCACTTCGGCGCTAACACCCACCGTCCATACTGAATACATGCAAGGGTTGTCTCATACAGGACTGGTGTATTGGTATTAGCGGGGTTATTTTTACGACATGTCGGCGGGTCTTCTGGTAGATCAGTAAAGTCTGATGTTTATGAAATGGAAATCCTTAAAATGTTCCCTGCCCCGGCGGGATTTGAACCCCAGTCCTTTAGGACTGCAGGCCAACTCTCCACCGATTGAGCCACCGCCTCCCCCCCATAGTAGTGGTAGCTAATAGAAAATAGAAAATTGTTAAAGTAACAATAGGGTTAGTTAAGGCTGTTTCCAGTCTTGACGGTCAGAAAGCGTCCTTGCTAAGCTAAATATCGCCGTACAAATCTAGCAACATAAACTTAATTAAAAAAAGTCGTACAGCTTAAGCCGAGACCAAAAAGCGTCGTCGAGCTGAAGCTAAGTCAAACGAATGGTTAAGGGTATTTTATTATCAAAGAAAATTTTCAGTTCCGTGAACTACCTAGACTCGGTATTTGTGGTCGTTTTTTAAATATTTTGTCCTTTTCCCTCTAGGCGATTTTATTCGACTGGGGAGAACCCTCGTGTAGTTGAAAGGAGCACATATGGCTATAACTGTCACTTATACATCGAAAAGAGCACCTTAGACTGAAGATAATCGTGTGGAGCTAGAAAGCTCACCTAAAAAGAAACCGCCATCACTCAGGTAAAGTTTACTGTATACCACTCGAGACAGTGAGAACTTTTGCCTAAATCTGGCTGTGTCAGAGGTGTGAATAAAGCGCTGACTCCCTTCATCACAGTATCCTTCATGATTTTGCGCCTTATCCTTGTTCACCCAGCTGTACTACTGACAACTTTTATGCAAACAGACCCAGAACATGCTGTAGGAAAGATTGGGAGAGCAAAGATTTTACTGTTTGCTTTAACGAACCTGGAATAGTAGATGTGCATTAATCAAAACCTATTTCTTCTTCACAAAATCTTTCATGATTTTCCTCCCGGTCTAGAAGTTTCCCCCTCTCAACACAGCCACCTCTCTCGGCATTTCTTTTCACACCTTTGCTATTTTCACGCTCACTTCACTCGCCGGAGCCCCTCACGTCGCCTGAGCTTTGAGATAAACCCGGGGACTCGAGCTGTCTGCTACGAGGCCATGACGCCAGGCACCTCAAGGCTGCACGTGGGTTGGGTGGGGGGTGGATGGTGAAAGGAGGAAGGGAGAAGGGGAGTTGCGGGAAGAAGGGAAGGAGTGCGGGATAAAAGAAGGAAGGAAGGATGGAGGGACGGGAAGATGGAGACAGGAGGAATGGGTAGGAGACAGGGGTTGAGGAAAGGAAGAGCCGGAGTGGAGCAAGAGATTTGGTGTAGGCATTGATGGAAAGGGTAATGGTAAAACATAAAAAAGAACAGGAATGAGAAGCATCGACTGTCATGGCATCAGAAAAAAAAGAGTTTAGAGAACAAAACAACGCATTAGTCTTGTGATAAATGAGCAACCATGAAGTGACTATTTAATTTTAAACATCTCTTGAAAGATAAAAACACCAATGTAATTGCCTGCAATGGAAAATTATGGCCACCAACAAAAAATGAAGAAAAATAATCCATTGCACATGACTAATAAAGTTAGATACAAGATGACTGCATAATAGTGAAGGACAAATGAAACGAATGGAGAAATGGCAAAAGCGAAATTCAGAACAGCAGGTTAAAATGGTGAAGAAATTTAATGTTGCGAAACGAAAGGCAGTAATTCAGTATAGATGACATACATTAAAGGAAGAAACCGAAGGTAATGGCAAAGAAGAATTATTAAGATTTCCATGCATAAGAACAGAAATTCATATACAGGATTGAGGATCGAAGAAGAAATAAGAAAACAGATGCCATGTCTCGTTGCCCTGCTGCGACCTCTCCCCTTTTGAGAGCCAAAACACTAATGGTGGAGATTCTGACCGTTGAAATAGAACTGGATTTAAATGGAATATGAATTTACTAGATACACTGAAAGCATTAGCAAGAAACAAGAGAGTGGGGAAGAGATATCGTGTAGCTATGTAACTCTGCCCAGGGCCCATATTCTCGCCAGATGAGAACGGTCTCCACCACATTTACCTGAGCAGTTTATTTTTTCCATACAGCTCATTCATAATCCCTTGTATGTTATTTTTGCCATCCATGTTGGTGTTTAACAGATTAATACAACACACAAGGGAGCAGTAAGCTGCAGTATGAAAATAAATCACAAAGGAAATGGTATTAGGGAGCCCCTCAACGGACGAGAATGCGGGTCTTGGTGTTTCCTTTACCCGTTTGGAACAGTTACACTCAAATATTTCAAAGTATTTATTGTGTATTATCTCGATCAAAACTACTCTGGCATTCATATCCAGCAAACGCGATTGTGCTCAGCTGAGTGTGGGTCATAGGAGCCTGAATGTTGATACTATCAGTAATCCTCTAATCGTCGGAACAACTCATGTATTTTATTTCAGCTAATGCCATTAAGATTTTTTTAGCTGAGTGGGTAAAGGAGCCTGAGAATTTTAAGTCACCAGTAACTCTCTTATGATCGGGACAACTCAAGCATTTATTCCATCTAATGCCAGACAATCTCATTCATCTAAGGGTGAGTCATTAGAGCCTGAGAGTAATATGATGCAATATTTTCGGCACGACACAGAGCCAAAGAGAGCCAAGGCGCTGACCAGAACTTTGTATGGATGACACTGCAATTTGAGGGAGGAGAATCTCTTCATTTCCAGACTGACACATTCAGCCTGGGGACGTCATTTTTATTTTTTCTTGCAATCTTGATTAAGTGTATTCATCTAACGATACACACTGCGAAACGGACTACCTTGATAAAGCTTTATTTTACACATTGACTGCTGCACGTCCTTTCCAAGTTAAATATAATCGTCTGGTAGTAACCTAATCATAATGAAAGAAAAAATGGTACCTTTCATTAATAAAATCAAATGTGCACTCTTTGTACTATAGCTTGGCCTAAAATTGACGTCTGTCCTTGTTAAATGTTGAGTCGTAACATTCGATTAACACTAGAATATGGTGTCAGTCCCCATGAAGTGTTATGGAAAGGAAGCAGAGCCGTAGTGCTGTGGTTCCCTACCAGTGAACCACGCAGAAACACACACACACACACACACACACACACACACACACATATATATATATATATATATATATATATATATATATATATATATATATATATATATATATATACACCCACACCCACACACACACAAAAGGACGAAATCTGAGTCAAGTTAAGGTGACATAACTTTAGTACTGTCTACCGTCAAGCCCTGAAAATTTTAACTCCTCAAGTACAGTGATCTTATTATTTTGCCTCCTTGCTACCGCCAGACGATTTTTTTTTTTTCCTAGGGGGTAGGTGGTATGCGTCTATAGATCTTTTAAAAATCAGATAACACTTTGGCTGCGATTTATCTACTTGCATTTTATTTTTCTGACTTCAGATGGCGTTACTATGCTAAATGAAACTAGGACACTAAAAATGCTGAGAGAGAGAGAGAGAGAGAGAGAGAGAGAGAGAGAGAGAGAGAGAGAGAATCAAAATTAATTTATGCATTGAGAATGAACGTCACACTTCATTCTAACTTAACACGAATGCTTTTATTCAGTTCAAAGAAAAACGTGTCAGCTACAGTAGTTATATCCAGCATTTTGGCCATACACTCCACTTCTTCTTTCAGAGTAACTGATGCATTCTGTATATTACCCAATGACTCTTTTTGCTTGATAATTCTTCCCCCCCGCATCCCCTTTCTCCATTCTCCTCCCTCATTTCCACTCTCCGCCCTGTCACTGCGTCATTCCTGCACCTCTCCCATTCACCCCTACGCCCCACCCCGTGTGTCGGCAGCAACAGTTGGCCGTATCGAAATTTGTATCGCAGTGACAGATTGAAACTACGTTCGTCTTCACTATTATATTAGTTTCCAGTGACCATTCCTTCTTACTGCTATGTTCATCCTGAGCGCTATCCTTTATCGGTAATACTCATATTTTTCAACTATATCGCAGCCTATCTGCCTGTCTGGCTACCTAGCTAGCTGTCTTTTTGTCTGTCTGTCAGTTTATTAGTCCCTCTTCAGATCTCTCTATTTACTGGTTAATGTACTGTACATATGTATGTGTATTCTGTATATGCATGTATGTACTCGTATACATGTTTTATCTGTCTGTCTGTCTGTCTGTCCATCTCTCCGACTGTCTGTATCTCTGTCTCTATCTACCTCTGTCTACATATTTGACTGTACTCCGAGAATTATGTGACAGTTCAAGCGCGCCAGCTATTACGGTAAAGCTAATGTGAGCATATGAGCCATAGCAAGAGTGAGTGAGAAAGAGATCCGAACAGATTTTGTCCTGAGTTAAGACCGCCCGTCTCGCTCCTCTCAATCACATCACACCACCAAGTTCAGTCGTAAGTCACACCCTCATGACGTCACTCCCGCTCCTCTTCCCCCCCTCCCCTCCACCCCCTTAAACTCCCCCACTCTCTGAAATACGACCACGGAATAAAACTGTCCGGGGGAATCATTGGTCTAAGTTCCCGTCGCCTTCATTTTCTTGTTTAATCAAAGTTTTGGAAGAGTGATGGAAGGGGGAAGGAAGGGAAGTAGGAGGCCTCAAAGTTATATAAAAGATAACGAGGTTATTACTATTGGGAAGATATGAGGAAGATGTAAATAGGAGTAGACTGTAGCACCAGTCGAGCAGGGCAGTACTCCCAAGGTGGATGGAAAGCTGATGACAGGGAGAGCTGGAGCTCCCGTTTCATCAGCCCTCGGGACTAGGTCCCGACCATCCCCCTTTGCTGAACTTTTTCAATGTCTCAGTAACACAGAGAGTAGGCCAGCATGCTCTCCAATACAAGTTTCTCTATCACCACCAAACTACATGCACAGTACACACCACACTTCCTTTTCAAAAAAAAAAAAAAAAGGCGTCGAATAAAGAAGCCTCGGAGTCCCCAGGGGAGGGGGTCCATAAATGCCCCCACCTTCTGTCCCTCTCCCGGTGACGACTCAAGATGCCTGGAACCACTGTCTGACTCTTCTTCTTCATTTCTGCAACATTCGTGGCCTTTCCTCTAACTTTCGCTCTGTTGAGCACCACCTCTCCTCCTCTAAACCTCACCTTCCTTTCCTAACTGAGACTCAGCTGTCTGAGGCAACTGACAGCAGACCCTTTTCTGTACCCTCCTACTTTCTCTATACTCATTTCAAAGCCAAAAGTGGCTGTTGTGTATGTGTACGCAACGACTTATCTTGCTCTCTTGTTCCTGAACTCGATTCTTCTGAATTTACTACACTATGGTTTCGGCTTTCCTGTCATTCTCTGACTATATATATATATATATATATATATATATATATATATATATATATATATATATATATATATATGTGCCGTTTACATATCTCCTAATTCTACTGACTATAAAAAATTCTTTGACTATCTTACTTCTACGATGGAACCCATTCTATCCATTTCTCCTTTCTCTGAAATCTCCATTCTTGGAGATTTCAATGTTCACCACCACCTTTGGCTCTCCTCTCCTTTCACTGATCCACCTGGTGAACAAGCCTATATCTTTTCTATCCTTAATGACCTGGAGCAGCTTGTACAGCACCCTACCCGTATCCCTGACCGACTTGGAGAGAGCTCCAACATACTTGACCTCTTCCTTACAACTAATCCTTCTGCTTACAATGTTAATCTTTTCTCTCCGTTGGGCTCCTCCGATCACAACCTTATCACCTTAACCTGTCCTATTGCTCCGGTACAGCCTCCAAAGAAATGTCATCTGTGGCACCTTGGAGCTGCGGATTGGGAGTCCCTCAGGCAGTACTTCTTTGATTTTCCATGGAATGATTATTGCTTCCATGGCCGGGAGCCATCTGGGGGTGCCTTGCGCATTACAGAGGTTATTCTCTCAGGCATGGAAGCATACATTCCTTTCTCATATCCTTTGACTAATGCATGGAAGCCTTGGTTTAATCACGCTTGTTCTAATGCTGTCCGCAACAAGGAGAGGGCCTATAAAAGGTACCGGAGCCAATCGACCCCTGAATTACATCTTTTATACGTTTCTGCCCGGAATCGTGCCAAGTCTGTTCTTCGCTCTGCTAAAAATAATTTCATCCATACAAAATGCTCTCAACTCTCTAACTCGAATTCTTCCCGCTCCTTCTGGCACCTTGCCAAAAACCTAACAACTTTACCTCATCATCCTTCCCTCCTCTTCTCTACTCTGATGGCTCTGTAGCTATTTCTTCTACTGATAAAGCAGATCTCTTTGCTCAGACTTTCTCCTCCAATTCCACCTTAGACGATTCCGGTGCTGTTCCTCCATCACTTCCCCCCTCTGACTTCCTCATGGCCAACATTAAAATTTCTTCAGCTGATGTATTTTCTGCCATCACTGGCCTCAGTACTAATAAAGCATATGGGCCTGATGGAGTCCCTCCTGTTGTTCTCAAGAACTGTGCTTCTGTGCGCTTACATCCTGCCTAGGCAAACTCTTTTGCCTTTGCTTATCAACTTGTACCTTTCCTTCTTGCTGGAAGTTTGCTCTCATTCAGCCAGTCCCAAAGAAAGGTGACCACTCCCAACGTTCTAACTACCGTCCAATTGCTTTAACATCCTGTATCAAAAAAGTTTTCGAGTCAACTCTTAATACAAAAAAAAAATTAACGCATCTTTCCTATCACAACCTTCTTTCTGATCGTCAGTATGGATTCCGTCAGGGACGCTCCACAGGCGATCTTCTCACCTATCATTCAGACTCTTGGTCATCCTCCTTTCGGGACTTTGGCGAAAGCTTTGCCATTGCACTTAACATCTGAAAGGCGTTCGATCGAGTCTGGCATAAATCTTTAATTTCCAAACTGCCCTCTAACGGTTTCTGTCCTTCTATCTGTGCCTTCATCTCTAGCTTCCTTTCTGGTCGTTCTATAGCCGCTGTTGTAGACGGCCATCGTTCTTCTCCTAGATCTATTAACAGAGGTGTTCCTCAGGGCTCTGTCCTATCACCAACTCTCTTCCTTTTATTCATCAATGACCTTCTAAGCTGTACATCTAACCCTATCCACTCATACGCTGATGACTCCACCCTTCACCTTTCCATTCGATTCCCACAACGTCCATCTCAGCAGTTACTTCAACAAACAAGGGATGAGGCTATGGCACACCTAATGTCTGACTTGGCTCGTATCTCTGACTGGTGTAAAAATAATCTGGTTGTTTTTAATGCATCAAAGACTCAGTTTTTGCACCTATCAACCCGACAAAATCTTCCACAGGTATACCCACTAATGTTTAATAATATTCAGCTTAATCCTGCATCATCATTGAACATGCTTGGGGTTTCATTTACTCGGGACTTATCTTGGAAAGATCATATTACATCTCTTGTAAAATCTGCTTCCAAGAGATTGGGTGTGCTAATCCGACTCAGTTCCTTCTTTACCCCTGCACAACTGTTGATTCTGTACAGGGGTTTTATCCGCCCCTGCATGGAGTACAACTCTCACGTGCGGGGAGGCTCCCCACATACAGCTCTTCTTAATAGGGTGGAGTCAAAAAGGCTTTTCGTCTCATCAACTCTCCCCCTCTTACTGACTCCCTTCAACCTCTGTCTCTTCGCCCCACTGTTGCATCTTTATCTCTTTTCTGTCGCTACTTAAATGGTCACTGTTCCTCTGAACTGTCTGCATGCATTCCTTCACCTCTACGACGGGCGCATAGCACCCGTCTAGCAGCAAACTCTCACCCCTTTTCTGTCCAACTCTCTAATGCAAGAGTTAACCGTTACTCCCAGTCCTTCATTTATGCAACAGGTCAACTCTGGACCTGTCTCCCTCTGTCTGTATTTCCTGCTTCCTATGATCTCCAGTCTTTCAAACGCAGTGTGTCCAGGCATCTCGAAATGAATGGATCTTGAATTTGGCTCTCTCTTGTATTTTATTTTTCTCTTGGAGGGAACAGTTTTGCGGGCTTGTTGCCTTTGGTTCCTTCTTCGTCACATAAAAAAAAAAAGACAGGAAATGAACAATACCCAGGGCTTCCAGGTATTTGTCCTTGTTATTGGCCACTTCATTACGATAACATATTGCATTCTGTATTCTCGATAACTTCAGATGCAGGTATTCAGCATAAGAGACAATAGTCTATTCTTCATTAACCTAGTCAGTACGACAGCCCTTTCCTAAACTGGACATATACTGTAAGCTTGTCTGGGAAATATTGTTGGAAGAGCAAACAAAAAAATAACATAAAAATAGTTGTCTTCAGAGCAGAAATCATGATTTCAGGAACAACAGCGTAGTATATGGATGGGATTCTAAGTTTTACTAAGTACTTCAGTCCGGTGACTTTTCGTTAAAATTATATGTCAAATACTTTTCTTTTTTTTTAAGTCATGGAGAGACTTAACGAGCTGGAAGCAAAACTATCACGTCATCGCAGTACGGTGACTGGTACCTCTGCGGATATGAGTAGAGGAGAAGAGAGGTGGAAGTAAGTTACAGGGGAGGTGAAGAAGAAACGAAGAGGTAGAGATATAAAGGAGGAAGAGAAGTGGAGGTACGGTAGAGGAGAGGTGGCAAACACACACAGGTAGGGGAGATGCAAAGGTAAGGCAGAGGGGAGATAGAGGAAACGAAGTAAAGGTAGAGGAGAGGAGAGGTAGAATGACAGAGGAGAGGTAGAATGACAGAGGAGAGGAAGAGGTGAGGAAAGGACAGGTAGAGGAGGCGAGACGTAAAGTAGAGTGAAAGAGGAGAAAAAGAGTCAGAGACAGATGAGAGATAGAAGAGACGAAGGGTAATGAAAGGATAGAGAAAGGAGAACAGATATACACTAGAAGGAAAGGAAAGGGGAGGTGGCGGAAACTGCGACCGTCAGGTCTTTCTGTAAGTGATCTCTCTCAGGCTGCTACGCCAGGCAGCAAACAGAAACCATTTTGCAAAGTTTTTTCTTTGGCCAAGATTTAAAAATCAATTATGTGGAGCTGCACTGACTCAAGTTTTTATTAACAAAGTTTAAATTTAATATTTTTCAGTGGCTCCGGAGACTTTTATCATACATTTAAAGTAAGTGATTTTTAAAAACATAATTATATTGTTTCTTACTTTCATTATTATATTTTTCCCTCTCAATAAGCAGTAAAATTTCCTTCCCTCTTGGCCATCATCATCACCACAGTCACACCCACCACCACAGTGCCGTCAACCTGCCTGTGTATACATCATTTGCATATCAGCCCCGCCAGCCTCCCACGCCTGCATTAACACACCTGTAAATATACAGTACTAGGACTTGTCTTTGGCACCTCACCAACAGACCTGCTCTCACACCTGCTACCCACATATATATATATATATATATATATATATATATATATAATAATTTGGATGTATTTATGCATCGCTGGCTATATTTACCTCCGCCAACGAAGTTGGAGGTTCTTTATTCACCTATGTTTGTCTGTTTGTTTGTCCACACGAAATCTCCAAAAGTTCTCAGTGAATTCCAATGGAATTTTGTGGCAGCGTGGGCCATGGGCCAAGAAAGAATTGATTAAATTTGGGGGCGGATCCGGATCCTATGTGTCCAGCACAATATCCCCAAAAGTTCTAAATTAATTTCAACACCAGTTTGTGCAAGAGTGGGCCATGGGTCCAGGAATAACTGATTAAACTGGGGGGCGCATCCGGATCCTATGTATTTCGCATAATATCTCCAAGGATCCTGATTTTTATTAATGGCAATGGCACTGGCTGAGGTACTGTATGCGCTCTGAGTGCTTTCTAGTTGAAAGTTGTGTTGACGGAATATTTCCAGCCATATTAAACCCATCACTATATCGATTAATAATTATTATTTGCACAATACTCAGCCCAGAAAAAAAATCGCACGTGACTGAAACAGGATTTAAGTCAAGCACAGAAAGAGAGGATAGTTCTGGTTTCAAATATATAAGAAAGTTATGTAGTCATCTTTTCAGTCGAACAGCCGATGCAGCAACATTGGAGAACTCACTTTGTGTGTGTGTGTGTGTGTGTGTGTGTGTGTGTGTGTGTGTGTGTGTGTGTGTGTGTGTGTGTGTGTGTGTGTGTGTGTGTGTGTGCGCGCGCGCTCGTGTGCTTGTATGCACGCGTGTGTGTTCACTTTCAGAGTTCATGCCCACCAAACTGAGCCATGTCCACAACTGTCGTACCAACGTGACATGTTCGGGACAGTAACGTATGACTGGACTTTTAGGTAAAGGATGACTGACCTGGTGGCAGACAGCGATCAGTAGTACGCATAACATTCCATGGTAAAATTGAAAAGATTTTGTACTAATATCTCTCGCACGTTGCCTTACTAATGACAGAGAAAAAGCGTCACGTGAAATATGTGTATTTATTTCATGTGAGACCGATTACAGTTTCTTTCTTTTTTTTTTTTTCTTTTTTTTTGGGGGGGGGAACTGACTATATAAACACTGTACGGATGAGGAAGGTTATACTGTATTAAGACACATGAGATAGGAGCTTGACGAAGAATTAACATTCGTCTCCTTTCCTCTCAGAATTCCACAACAAAAGAAAAAGGGCTAGATTTATGCCTACTGATTGTTTAATGGACATTAGTCAACTGAAAATTTGCGTCATGCGTTTTAGTTTATTCTTGCTGCAACCAGACGATTTTATTTAACATAAAGACCTCTCGTACTTGATGGGCTTATTACGGCTACATCTAACTCCTTTAGTTGAAAAAGTCCATCCTAATCTGAATAAGTTCGTTTGCTGCCAAAAAATGAAAATATATCCCGACTAATTGCGTGAAGGCAGACATTCGGTTTATGCTGTTTTATTCTATTCCTATACAGCGACTCGCAACCATCGATATTACATCCAGATTCTTTTATTCTTTCATTCCTCGAACTGCATCTCTCCTGAACTCGCTTCCCCAGAGTTGTTAGTTGTTTCCCTCCAAACTTCAACCTACAGCTGTTCAAGACGAACTGTTAAGAGATATTTTATGAACACAGGACACCAGTAATCTGGTGTATGGACAAATTTTTTTATTCATTTGTTTTTCCTTCCTCTGTTCTGTTATTTAAAAAATAAAAAATCCCTTGTTGTATTGTTGGGTGAACAGGGACAAGGGGAACACAAACTGGGTCGAACAATCTAGTCGGTCCGGATTTTGCGCAAGAACTCTTCTAACTGCGAGCTGGACGTGTATACCAGCGCACTACCGTAACACCCAACGGAATTATAGTGTGTGAATACTGATGTTGTTGTTGTGGTGCTGTTTCGTCCTGTACATCCTTTACACCGCCTCGAAACTGTATCATAATGAGATCTTGTCAAACTGCTCAACTGCAGTACTTTCTTGTGCTCGAAATCCCATAAAGGTTTGGTGGCCTCACGCTGAAGTTGTCTTCCTGCAGTCCACCATCCTCATTTCGGGGGACAGGGATGGAGATGAAGGGTGTTTCTATAACTGAGGAGCAGCGCCACCCAATTACATCAGTCCTTTTTCAACACCCCCTACAGTATAAGAGTAAAGGAGGCAATGGTTTTCAAGTTGATTTCACCATCACGCTTTCGATCGATTCTCTATAGTAACTGCGATTTCTTTTTGCGGGAAAAATTGTTAAGAAGAGTGCAGAAACTTTCCTGTTAAAGTTGTTCTTCCTGCAAAAAAACTAAAGTTAGTTACATACGAAAGATGTCAAAATACTGTGAATCTCAGCTCGGAATTTATAAAGGTAGTATTTGGGTTAGTGGAGGTTTGTTAAATTGGGAGGTGGGTGGGGTCTGAATGGTGTGAACAGGAAAGGTGTGTGGAGTAATGAAGCTGTGCTGAATAGGGAAGGTGTGTGTGGTAGTCAAGGTGAGTGGGGTAGGAAAGTGTGTGCAAATGCAATAGGGTAGATGTGTAAGGTAGGGAAGATGTGTTGGGTAGGGATGGCGTGTGGGTAGGGAATGTTGGGTGGGGATGGTGTGTGGGGTAGGGAATGTGTGTGGGCAGGACAAGGGGTGGGAGTGAGTGTGGGGGTGAGTGTGAGTGGACGTGTGGCAGTAACTCCTGTGATATTTACAGCGGTGTTATGGCCAGGCGCGGGGAGGCTGCTGGTCTTGATATGCAAATGAAGTAAACAAAGGCAGGATGACGGCATTATGTGGCTTTGGTGATGGAGGCAGAGGTGGTGGATCCAGGCTGGAGTTATGGTGGTGGCGGTGGTAGTGAAGGGTACAGTGGTGGTGGGGCGGCGGTGGTAGCGGAGGGTGCAAGTGGTGGTGGTGGTAGCCGTGGTGGCGGTGGTGATGGGAACTTTTTAAACTTTAAAGAAAGAACCACCATCACCCTTTGGAAGGGTGATGATGGCTCTTTCTGTGGTGGTGGTATTGGCAGAACTTAAAATGATTCTTATAACGGCTGCAGGAATCATTCTCTTGTTCCTGAAATAGTGGTTGCAGTTGTAGGGAAGTCTCCTACAAGATAGTGTTAATGACTGTGGTGACTGCAGTGGAGATTATGCTAGTATCATCTTAGACTGAAATGATAATGATGAATTAGAAATGATTGAAAGAAGGTGTGGCTCAGTTCTACTTGGTACTGTTTATACCATTTATACTTATGGGAAATCGAGCGATGATTAGTGATGGTGGTGGCTGTGCAGGACAGACGAATATTATTACTTAACATAACTGTCGGGAACTTTAACGTGTTACTGCCTAATGGTAGTGGAGCTGAATACAGACTTGCCGTAGATGGTGCAATGCAGGAAGAAAGTATGGTGGTGATGGCAGTGGTAATGGTAGTTATGGCTGTGGTGGAAGAGGCTGTTAGTGTCACGGTGTGGCCATTACCCTTTCCGTTTTTAGTCATTGCTATCATCCGGCATCACTGAAGAACATCGTTTTCTTTATGGACTGTGGGTACATGAATGAGGATTTTGACAGTTGTTACGATTTTTTTTTCTTTTTTTTTTTTACCAAGCATACGATTTTATGTAATTTAAGAAAATTCTATAATACTGAGTTGGTTAATGAAGGGTATAGGCTAAAGCGTATGCTTCGAAAAATGCCTCCCAAACAGTTGCCTTGGAGATAACAAGAATGAATAAAAACGTTATCAAAGTGAGAGGGCTAAATATAAGCGAAGCATTTAGAAAACTGCTTGTGCCTGAAGTTAATGTAATTTTCTACCCCTCCTCCTCCTCCCCCCCACAGTTTCTGCGATGATTATTTATGGCAGACTGAGTGCTTGGTTATGTCCAAGGTAATTACACAAGAACTCTGGCAGAACATAGCGTTATTTATTTATTTATTTTTTTGCTTCACTACCAAGACGAACTTATTTTCTTATTGTTGTCCACAGAAGATTTTATTCAACTTCAGACTAACTTTTCGAACTGGAGGAGAAAGATCCAGCCTTTATAACCTCTTCACTATTAGAGAGCTTTCTAATCTGAATAAAGTTGCCTGATGTTATCCAGAATAAGGTAATATTGGGGTTTTCGTAGTGAGTGGTTTAAGCCGCTGTGACCACATCGAGATACTCTGCGTGACCAGTGTATGGGTTTATGTCAATTAAAATGGTGCTTTGTGCAGACATAGGAGGGGCCCATAAACCTGTACAATCTAGGACAAAAGTTCGGCTAAATCTTGGCCTCTTGCACTTTTCACTAACCCGTTGCTGGCAAGTATTCCTATGCTGAGGGAGGCTTGGTATGTTTCTCTGTTCATAGAGGATTCCCTTTCCTATAATGCACCAGGGAGTAAAGTGTGGACGTGCCCTGAGTGAGGAGTGGACGCAGCAGACTAATATACATAATTTTGTCCCCGACTCTTTCACACAACGGACAACCGTCGTCGGTACGTACTATTTTATTTCCCTCTCAACGATTATAGCATCTTATAGAACTATAGTGTTAACCCCCTGACTGCGATGATGTATTTTTAAATTATATATCTGCTTTCGCCAGACTATTTTGTTCAGCTCAGGGAGGTGGTGGCCGAGTGGATAAAGAGGTGGATTGTAGGGTGGTGACTAAGTGGATAAAAGGATGGACTGTAGGGTGGTGACTGAGTGGATAAAGGGATGGACTGTAGGGTGGTGACTGAGTGGATAAAGGGATGGACTGTAGTGTGGTGGCTGAGCTGATAAAGGAGTGAACTGTAGGATGGAGAAGTGAATAACGGGGTGGGTACTGGGTAGTACGTTGCAAGGTCGCGGGTTCATAGTCTGGTGTTTAGCTTTGTGATAACTGTCATTACTATTTTTCTCACAAACTACATTCATTGACAAAGACCCTAAAATAACTTCGCTAAAACCGCTGCTACATTCCTGAACCCTTATTCACAATGAAACATATGATCATTTCGCAGTAAATATGATTAATCCCTGCATTGCAATGACGTATTTCTTATTCAGTTCTTGTTACTTTCAGATGCATTACTTTAGCTTAGGAAATACTTTTCGAAATGGAGGAGTTTGATGAAACATTTCTTTACGCTTTCAGTATGAATACATAAGGTAACAGAATAGGGGTATTTGATGTCAACCCCCAATAATACAAAACATTTTCACTGAACTGAATGAAATTGTCAAATGGTGAAGGCTAGAGTTTTCTTATATTTTCCAATCCATATTTTCCATGGGTACATGACTGCTCTTTGCTGAAGGTTTGTATTGTTCAATATATGCACCGAAGCTCTGAGATAATTACTGTCGCTTATTGTCGGTGCCGCCACTTACTGAAACTAAAAAAGGCAGATTGTCGCTCCCCCGCCCCCACTGACCACGGATCTTTTTTGTATTGGTTTTTATTTATCACAGATTTCTTTATTTACGTCAGGAAAATTATCTGGTATTGAGAAGTTTAATAAGGCGCAAAACTGTAAATCCCCAACCCTCAGCCTCTCGTTTTCTTGTATTTTAAACTTTCTACAAATCCTTGCAAGGGAACATCGGTTAACTGCACGGGATGGCCTTGCAAAGGGGGATAGCATGCCTGCGGTTGATGGATCTGCGCGATCAGACAGACGGGAGTACTCAACAAGAACAACAACACATTAGTTTATACATCCGGGAAAGATGTCTCTCACTGAAAGGCTTAATAAAGCTCACAAATACATTCCACCGACTCCCCCCCGCCTCTCTCCTGCCTGCCTGAGAGTATTCAAATGAGATCAAATTAATTTTTAAATTAGCTCTATTCATAAGGTTTCCATGTGAAGGATTATTCAATTAACGCATAATGTGGCGAGAGGACGGCAGTGGAGGCGGAGGCCCAGTTTAGCTCTGAAGGTTCACAATAGTATTGCATTATAGATTATTAATTCACTGGAGTTTGTATAATTAGCGTTACCTTTACTAGAAAATTGTCTGTTATGCAGTCGGCCAATTAAAGTACTGCCCTCTAAACTGCTTTCTACTACAGAACAGTCTTGTAAACAATGTCCAATACATTTGAGTACAGCTTAGTAAAGAGCCTACTCACTAGAGTATCGTCTGTTTCAGTTATTCTGTTACAGTATTATTTAATGACTATTTTGTTGTATTAATAATGAATATTGGTATATAACAAGTATATCCATGAGCAGAGTCATATCTCCATATTCACTGCCATTTCATTTCGACTTCATTTAATATGCATATGTACAATTTGGATTGGAAAGTGTGATTTACCTCTTCTTAACTCTGGGGCCGCCACCCACCGCCGTAATGACCTGGCGGAGAAAGCGGGATTAATGGGTTGTTGTGTGTGTGTGTGTGTGTGTGTGTGTGTGTGTGTGTGTGTGTGTGTGTGTGTGTGTGTGTGTGTGTGTGTGTGTGTGTGTGTGTGTGTGTGTGTGTGTGTGTGTGTGTGTGTGTGTGTGTGTGTGTGTGTGTGTGTGTGTGTGTGTCTTGGACCAGAGATGGGGTGCAAGGAAGGGAGGTGGGATGTATCAAGGAAAGAAATGGATGAGTGAAAAGGAGACACATTACAGCGGAACTGACACAGATCATCGTCATCATCATCATCATCTTCATCAACCTAAACACTTAATTCAGTCTAAAGTAAGCGAACATTATGTTAGAGGACAAAAGACTGTTCGCCTCTTAAATTCAGTGACGTCCCTCACAAACACTCGGAGTCCTTTGGCTAGCAGATTAAAAAACGTGTGCCAGGCCATTGACATATATTTCTCCAAACGTACCTCATCCAAACTGGGTCAAAATCGAAAAGTCTGTCCTAATCTGAATCAGACTTTTTTGTTTGCAGAAAGAATAAAGTATAAAGGACCTCATCGGTTTGAATGGCTGAACTTACTTCAAATATTTATGTAAACTGTTTTCATATCGTCACTTTTTAAGGAGTAAGCTAAACGTAAACACATACTATACACCGTGCGTGGACTAGCGTGGAAAAACTGCATCTTTTTTTACTTACCCATTTGCATTAATACTCCAGTACGGGTGAATGTTGAGCTGCATCACGTATATGAATATGCAGATGTTGGGTCCATGTTGTGTGTGTGTGTTTGTGTGTGTGTGTGATTTTGCGGATAGAGTCTGTTCTCTTACTCATATGAATATCCTCACGCTCATTATGATTCACACTATTACTCGGCTTTGAACTCACTCACTCACTTACTCATACCAGTCTTACACCCACTACCTCTGACTTTCATATTCTCATTCACTCACTCTCTTGAACACTATCACTCACTCTCGCCCTAACTCTGTCTTAAAATTCATACCCATGCTCTCTATATTTCTATTACTCGCTCTCATTTTGATTCTTACTGTCACTCTCCATGTCACTCTCACCCTCATACCGTCAATCGCTATCCATACTTATTTCACTCCTTCATTCAATCTCAGACTCATTCACCGCCACCTGTTGCCATCCCTCACACCATCATCGTTCCTTCTCATGGACGTTGGTTAGTAAGTCAGGATTATTCTCTATGGCAGAATAAAGGATTAGTCCCTTCTCTGTGCTAAATGGAATCATCAGCCGACAGCTAGAATTACTGTAATTCTTTGTCTGCCGATAGCTCTCTCACGTACACATCAGCAGATTTTTAAAACAATACCATTTATCCAGTTACTAGCTTCGGAGAGTGGGCGTCCATGACCTTGTTACAGTGGAATGACAGAACGACATACTTCAGTGGGGTTAGCTAGTACCTCACTTGGGTTTTAGCGTAGCTAGTTTTTGCATAGTTCAGGTTCTAGAAATTTAGAACCGCGTCACTCCCTGAAGAATGTTATAAATTGGCAATGGAGAGAGGAAGTACGTGACTCATTCAGTTTTATATTATGACTGGGATATTGACAGTAAAAAATACTGTTTGTAACAATGTAAACTATCTTTTTAATCATTCAATTGTTTGCTGGCTATAAGGCACCTAACATTCTCTCTCTCTCTCTAAAGTTTGCTTGAGATCAACACTTCCAGTCCTACTGTTCTCAGTTTTTGATGTCCATACTTTTGTGTATTTTTAGTACCAAAGCTTCATATTATTATGTAACTTCAGAATTTAAAACAAGAACATTCGGAACACTGGTGTTTGCATGTTCAGTTTAAAGGATGCATTACATGGATGGGTACAGCCGGAAAGTAAGTTTACTGGCTCACAAAAAGCACTGATTATGATTAGATAAGTTAGCGTGGAAGTACAAATATATTTACACGACTATTCTGATCCCCATTCCAATGCAAGGAAGTGATGCTTGTGCCCTGCTGGAAGGACAGAAGTCTAAAGTGAAAGCTGGAAAAATGAGTTAGCGAGGAGGAGTATGATGTGTTACGTGAAAAAACACTGAAAAATGAGGAGGTGTAGGGCGTTGTGGAGTTGATGTAAATTTGCTAGGATGCTTTGGAAAAAATTCTTTAAGATAGTTTGGTCATGTGAAGAAGCTGAAGAATGAGAGACTGACTAGGAGAGTGTATATTACTGAGTTGAATGGGGAGAGGGAGACGGAGACCGAGGATAAGATAGAGGGATGAGGTGGAGAGGCATATGAGGGAGGGGATGTTAGTTGCAGAGAGGGCAGCTTGATAGCAGGAGACAGGGTTACATGGAGATCAGACGTTTGTGGCTACTCCTTATGGGATTGAGGCGCCTGGCGATAGATTGATAAACAGATAGACATAAAACTGTGAAAAAAAAAATGCCCATATCAATAGTTTTTTCTTTATTTTTCAATTTTTTGCTGTAACCTCACTAATATCTTAAGTTTCTTGTATTGCGCATGGAACCTGTAACAAGTACACTGCTTCTGTAACACAGGCTATGACTCCTTGCAGTAACTGTGACTAAATATATATTGCAGTATATAGTTAATATAAATATTAATACTGTAACGTTTTCTTCATATTTAGATTACATTTTCGCATGTATATTCAACAAGGTATACCGGTGATTAGTGTTTAAATAATCTGAGGTAATTATATCCAAAACTACTTTTCCTTGCTGTAAAAAAAAAAAAAAAAAAAAAAACAAAGTGAACATGAGGATTATAATATTGGTGTATGTGTTATATTACTGGTTGTTAATGGAAACTTAGAAAGTCTGTGAAAAACTACGAACAGTTTGTCTTTAAAAAATTATAATGGGGACACGTGTTAATATATGCCATGCGTCGTGTCCTGGGCAATATATGTACAAGTTCACTGGTCGTAGCTCTGTGCATAAGGGAGAACTTCACCATTAAAGTTGTGGTATGTCTAGCCCCACCTGGTTTCTGTACCTTTTTTCCCAACACCTGGCGTATAAAAGGCTAATATAAATCGTGCAATTACATCACCATCATCCCCTGCATATGTGGATACTGGTTAGTGAATCGGGATGATGTTCCAGTTCCAACGCACACATTTGTAGCAGAATAATGGATTAACTGGAACCGAAAATTCCTGTTCCGCTAATCACCAATGGCTGTATTAATATGGAAATGAAGGGTGGAGGGTAATTGTGATATCAGTTTTGTGATGATGAATGATGGTTTTTGTTTTGTTGTGTGTGTGTGTGTGTGTGTGTGTGTGTGTGTGTGTGTGTGTGTGTGTGTGTGATTTCCTCCTTAATTCCGCCTCATCAGTTCAACACTTTATGTACGTGTAAATATATTGTATGCTTGTATGCTTAATATTGTATTACCACTGCGGCGGAGTTAAGCACTTCTTATATGGTTAGGCAAATTTACTGTATACGTACCAGCCGTCTTTTACTTATCCTAAAAGGACTCTAATACGGAGAACCGAATTACACCATCGTTAATATGCCAGTAATGAGACACATCGCCACTCAAAACTATACGAACGGGTATTGATAAGAGAGGTTTTTGAGTGCATACATGATCAAAGAAGCACATACAGCAACGATGAGTTTCACGTATCTTTCCTCAGCTATTATATTTCAGTCTATTTTGATTCATTTAAAAAAAAATGCCTAATCAGTTCATCCATTTCGGCAATAAACAGCCATTTAACTACGATGGCATCATATTTTAGTTTATGCCTGCTGCCTTCATGCAGATTTGTGAGGCATAATATCATCCAATTACAAGGGAAAATAAAAGAAAAACTAAGGAGCAACAAGTCGTCTGATAGCAACAAGGACCAAAACAGAAATGATGTCCTCTGGGTGAAAGAATTAAATCTGTTTCCTTAGCCTGCACTCAGCCCAAATTGTTATATGCCCAAGATTTTTTAAATCATTCTGGCTAAGGAGGCAGGATATGATACAGATTATGGGAGACCTCTTACAGTGAAGGGGTTAATGAAGGCAATATCTGACCCCTCCAGCTCGAACTGTCTCTCCTAATCTAAATGGAACAGAAGATTAAAATATAAACTACCTGTGTATGTCATTGTAGTAAAGGGATCAACTTGTATCCTGGCTATTGTTCGGCTCACTCTTCTTTTCCCACACAACATTCTTCTACCCTTCCATTTCTTAACTGCCTCACCTGCCCTCGCACCTGCCTCACCTACTGAATATTACACCCACCCTTGCACCTGCCTTGTTGAGTTTCATCCACTCATACTCCTGCCTCACCCACCCAAACACCTGCCTCACCTACTGAACATCACACCTGTCCCATTGCCACTCCACCCACCCACACACCTGCCTCATCCACGCACCTACTTCACGAACTGAACATCACACCTGTCTCTCTGCCATTTCACCAACTTTCACACCTGCCACACTACACAGGCAGGTCGCACCAATATTCCGAGCAGCCGTCAAGCATGAAATTGAGCTATCCAGTATATGAGGGAACCTGACGTGACACAGTGTGCGGGGTTCATTATGGATTCAGTATCACAGTCACCCGTCTTCATATACCTGACATTTTCCATATAGTTCCTGAAGCTCTTTCATCCTTTTCCTCGCGTTTTATTTCTCTTTTCAGTATTCTCCTAAAGGTAGATTTTGCCTTTTCCTCCTTTTAGCTCTGTCTCTCTTAGGATATCCGGAATAATTTCTGGGTGGCATCAGGTGGTCCTTAGGCTGCTTAATGTAGTGTGACAAAAGGCAGAGTTCTGTGTGACATATGAGGCTTCTCAACATCTCTTCTTTATCGATATATTTTGCATTTTATGCCTTAACATTCTCTTGTATGATATTAATGTTGCTTTCATAAGGACAGAGTTTATTTGGAGAGCATACAAGAAGATGTTGAGGTGTTATAGGCAGAATAAGTCGCCAATGAAAAGGCACCACGAAATCTTTTAAGCCACTTAGAATGCGGCCTAGACTAAGTTGGCGCGCACTTAGGAAGCACAGGAGGAGCCGAGGAATCTGTTTGTTTAATGGATGCACAAGTTTTTTATCACTTTTCCTGATTACCACCATATGATTTTATTCAGCAGAAAGAAATTTCATCAAATAAAGACATAAAAAATTTTTTCAATGTCTTTCAGAAAAATGTCACGCTTTCAGTCTATATTTTAACTGACAACATATGACTTTTTTTCCTTTTCAACAGAAGAAAATGCCTCTCAGATAAAAGTTCACTATGTAGATGTAATCCACACTCACCTCACCTCCAGCCTGATGATGTTGAGCAGAGGCTCCAACGGAGAGATGAAGTGTTGTTGGTGTGAGGGGAGAAGAGAATCGCGTCTGCAAGAAAGATGGAGGTGTAGTGGTGAAAGAAAGATACGAAGAAAAATATTCTGAGAAATATAGTTTAAGAGTTGACAAGGGTTGCTTGTTACAGCTAATACTTTGTTTATAACAGTTCTACAATACTAGTATAACACAGTTGACTTTCAAGAATTGAATGACATGTATAGAGAAAGGGAATACACATACTGGAATTAATGTAAATTATTCTTCGTATTTTAAAGTTATCGACCGTACATTCTTGCGTTGCGAAGGCAGGTGACAATGATGTACTGTGGAATATCAATGAATTCAACGTTGATACGACTACTTGAACTGCCCTTCTTTTTAGAATGGGAGTAGAGTTATCCATATGGTAACTGTTATTAGATTTGCAGTTTCTTTTACGTTCAGCATGGCGGAATTACTATTTTAAGGAGTACATACGACAGAGTATGTACGAAAGAAATCTCGAGTTTCTGTCAACTTATCAGGCATGCAAATAAAAATAATAAAAAAAAGTGTACCACCCCGTAGCACTCCAAAACACAAGTAATGGAGAGAGACGACTTCACGTTGTGGCCTCGGTGCAACTAGACATCGAAGCTGCCCGTTACACAGACATCAGTTTAATTCCACTCTCATCCGTCGACGACAATAGTTGACTATAGAAGAGGGGCAAGTACTGACTGAAATCATCTGAGCTTATGTCCAAATGAACCTGGGGATACAACAACAACGGACAAAGGCCTCTTCTGATTTTAATGGGATGTTAGCCTACACCTTCCAGAACTTGCACATTGGTGATTTGAACCCTTCGCTTCGCTTTCTACCTAGCTCTTTCTCTCTACCAGCTTCAGAGATATCATACTGCTACTCTGGTTGTTCGTCTGTCATCTGTAAAACCGAAGTCCAGTACTGTACTCTTGTTCGTTCCGATATCGAAAAAGTTTACATTATATGCATATCTATATCTATCTATCTATCTATCTATCTATCTATAAATATATATATATAGATAGATAGATAGATATTTATATTTTTTTTGAGCGTGTATATATATACATACACATGTATGTATATTGAATGTACATGGAAGCTTCTGCCTTTAACTAAAATTTATCAATCTTTTCCCAGAAGTCTGTCCTTGGTCGTCTGATACACTTCTTTTCCCGACATACGTGCCACTCCCCTTGCATTACACCGCACGTTGTTACCAATCAGGCTTTTGTCATTATCTTATCTGCTCATCAGCCTCGCCACGCAGCACCGTGTTTGTGTCTGGGGACGAAAAAAAGTGGATTAAGAAAAAGCGAAATTAAGTATCCATTCTGGCTGGGGTAATTTGCATACTGGGATGAAGTTAGCATGTTTTCCCTGGGCGCTGTTGCCACTTTCTCATTTCAGGCGTAGAGGGAGAGAGTCGTGGAGAAAGAGAAGAGGAAGGGAAGATGAAATGACTGGAAGAAAAGGAGAGAGATACAGATAAATAGACAGATAGATACAGAGAGAGAGAGAGAGAGAGAGAAGAATCGAAGATAGGAGACGGAGACAGTGAGATAGAGTGAGTGAAAGGATGGAAAGGGAGGTGGAGAATGACAAATGAAAGGCAGTGAGGACGACGAGGAAAGTGAGAAACAGGCAGAAGGACGTGGGGGACAGGGAGAGAGAGATAGGGAAGAAGACGCGAGGGTGAAGAGGGAAGCAGGAAATGAGAACCAGAAGGGGAGATGAAAGACAATGAGAAACAGAGTGAGGGTGAGAAAGAATGAGGAGGGTGAAGGATCCAAAGAAAGAGAAGAAAAGACAGTGAGAAAGTGAGAGGGAGGGACAGGAAGGAGGGAGAGGACGGCCGTGAATTGAAGTAGTGAAGATGAAATAGACTGAAAGAGAAAAAACAGGAGGGAGGGAGGGGGAGAGGAAGATATAAGAAGAGTGGATTAAAGAGAATGAAATAGGGTGAGAAGAAGCAAGAACCGAGAAGGAGGAAGAGAAACAGTAGATGGAAATGAAATAGTGAAAACCAGGAAGGAAGGAGAGGGAGGTAGTAAGAAAAAGAAGAAAAAAAAATCGGGAGGATATAGTAAGACAGTGCAAAACAAATTGTTTTTCCACGTTCTGTTCCTGTAGATGACTCTTCCTTAGTGTGTTTGCTAGGCTAGAGTGAGGCGGAAGGCGAAGAGAGAGATATACGGATGAAGGTGATGGAGAAGGTGAAACAAGGAGTGCCACTGCAAGAAAGGTATTTTTTATTTGATAAAAAATATGTTGCAGTGAAAAAGAGGACAACAAAAAAGGTAAAGATAGAAGCAGAATCAGCTAAAACAGGAATGAGAGAGAGAGAGAGAGAGAGAGAGAGAGAGTTATTTCTTCCCTCTTCCCCATCTCTCCGTACATCTTACCCTCTTCTCAAAAGGCTCGCAATTAAGGTTGAGGGTAGTGTGGCCGGCATATCAATTAGTGCTGAATTAGTGGAAGCTGCGGCTGCCCCACTTCACACAGGTGGCGCTGGCGTGGCGAGGGGAGAGGAGGAGATGGGAAGGTGAAGGCGAAAAAAAAAAAAAAAAAATTAATCCCTTGAATCCTTCGACAAAACTTTCACTTTATTCATGCTGACAACAGACGGATTTAGTCGCCTCAGAATTTAGGCTTCTGGGTCTGGAAGGGTTGGATATACCGCTAAAAAGAGCAGAATCGTCTTTAGATTAGAAGAATTACGTAAAAAATTGAGGGATCCAAGTGACGACGTTAATGCCAACTTAGGAACCTAGGGACCCGTGATTTGGTTCTGGTAGTCCAATCATTTAAGGGTAGTATAATGATCTGCGTTCCTGGCAAGTGTTGCATGACTGAAAAACATTAAGCTACCTCTTGGATTAGGGAATATATCGAAGCCGCGACCCGAGAGCTCAAAGATCTGACTGTCCAATCAGTGTCCAGTGTACTGTAGAACAGTGATTGTGTACAAGAGTATCTATAGTGTTCTGTTTATCTGTATCTATATCCACTATGTATCTCTCTGTGTGTATAAATAAATAAATAAATGAATAAATAAATAGGAAAATGAATGAAATGAATAAATAATTATATACATATCTATATCTATATCTATCTACCTGTCTACATATCTATATCTACAGCTATCTATCTATCTATCAATCTATCTGTCTATATAGTATATATATATATATATATATATATATATATATATATATATATATATATATATATATATATATATATATATATTTCCCGTCCGATCAGCGAAATTAAGCAACGTTGGGTCTGGTTAGTACTTGGATGGGTGACCACCTGGGAACACCAGATGCTGTTGGCATAACGTTCTCCCTACGTGTGTGGGGTTGGTGGAGGATTAGTGCCCCTCCCTGTAAAACAATTAACTCTAAACCCTTGGCCACCCCGTCTGGGATAAATGGCGTCTGGCAATGAATATATATATATATATATATATATATATATATATATATATATATATATATATATATATATATATATATATATATATATAAGAAAACTGAAATTATTTACATTCTTTTTCACTTCGCTCTGAATCTTTTATATTTATGTTAACGCAAGATAGTTTTATCCAGTTGATTGATACATATCCATGTGAAAGGATTAAAGAGACCTCTATTGATTATATTCGAGTATTTGCTTCAGTTTCTGGTCAAGATATATATTTACCTATACAATCGCACAGTTGTTCCAGAAACCGTTTATAACGGTCACTTTAAAATTTCCAAATATTTGTCGTAACAATGATCGGTATAGTTGATTTATATGGACGTAGCAAAATCAACAAGAGTGTCCAATACTTTCGTCACTGGTTTGGGTTTCCCGCCACGAAACTGCTATTCTTCCTTGAAGTTATATTTATGCCCGGAAGTGCCACGTAAATATTAATGAATAGACGATAAAAGCCAGGCCAGAAGAGTGACTGCTCTTGGGGAGTGCTCAGGAGGCAGAAATTGAGCAATATATTACGGGTTTTGACGGCATCGTGTGAAATATGGCCACGACACACCTACTTAGCTCACTTACCTTCATGCTGCACAGTTTGGGACAAACGCTAGCATATGTTTCACCTCTTCTATTTGACTTTTTCTTCTGATGGCAAATACTCCGAGGTTGAGAGAGGCTTGGAATGTGTTATGGTCATAGATCAATGCCTTTATTATGAAGCCTCAGGTAGGAAAGTGACGGACATGTAAGTGAGAGAAAGTCGCAGTGAAACACTAGACCATGCTTTGTTCTTAAATGTACATCGTCCCTCTCTTACCCAGTTCGTATTCAGTAGCCCCACTTGAGAAGCAATAATGGGAACTCAAATTTCATGCAGCTTTCGTGCATACTACTTCGCTTGGATTTACAGTCAGGGACGGAAGTTTGTCTACTGTACACTTACTGCATGTCCGTCGCTTTTCCTCCCTGGTGTATTACCGATATATATTATAAAGAACCATCCATGAGGAGTGAAATCTTCTATGCCTCTCATCTTCTCGACGAAATATTATAATATAAGCGTGTTTCCTAATCTCACTGGGCTTGATAATCAAAGGGATAAAAGGCCAGAGCGAAACTGATAAATGTATCCTGGACAAATCAAGAGATTTGCCAATTAGTGACTCGGGTTCATGTGCGAGGGATTTTTCTGGAAGGTACTGAGCGTACCGACGGCCGCGTATCTGTTTTTGGTCGCAAAGCTTATAGGCCCTTACCCTGGGGTTCTCCCCGTTATTAACTTTCGAAAAGGCCTAGTTCTGTCACCTATTTAGGATACTGGGTTAATGAACTTATTTCTAACACTTTCATTTCGACAAGAGCGTCAAAGGCTAAATGAAACTGCCTGGCGGTAGCAAGGATCAGAGTTGACAACAATGTACTGAAGTGGTTACCAGCAACACTAATGAACTCCCGTACAGCCAGACAGACAGGACGACATGCTGACCAACTGACTGACGGACAGATGCGCCTAATTGAACTGAGCTAGATATAATTTCGGTATTAATCTCTGCCTTGTCAGATGATGTGTGAAGTGAAGGCTGTGGATGGTGGGCAGGAGTGGGGGGGGGGGGTGAGCAGGTCTCAGTGTGGAATAAGCTATGTGTGGTGTATCTAACTCTTTCAATTCGGAGATGTAATTTTCAATTCGTTATTGCTTCCTCCAGACGATTTTACTCAGTCTAAGATGTATCACTCTTACTGAACTGCATAATGAAGTCTACCTAAGCCCTCCAGTTCTAAAGCTTTTCTGAAAAAATGCAGCATCATACCAAAGCTGTTGAACTCAGTGCCTCTGACATAAAACAATGGCGATCCATCTGCAATGAAGGAACCATTCATCTAGATTCTAGAAGAAGTTAGGAACCTGGCCAGAAAAAAGCGTAGACAAGGAAGGCACAACCAAAACAGAGTTCTCCTAACAAATCCGGACTTGACATGCCAACTGTGTGGCAAAGTTTGCGGATCCACAATTGGTCTGCACAGTCACACATGTTGGCAGGAAAGACTGTGTAACACACCATCTTAATGAGAGAATAGTAGCCGTCGTCTTCTGCAGTAGAAGGAAAGCTTTAAGTAAGTGTGTGTGTGTGTGTGTGTGTGTGTGTGTGTGTGAGTGTGTGTGTGAGAGAGAGAGAGAGAGAGAGAGAGAGAGAGAGAGAGAGAGTCAGACAGACAGACAGAGACAGAGAGGGAGAAGAAACACAATAACACGAAAAAGGTTTTTTCCCGTTTTAACTGAATTTGGTGGAAGCACTGAGTCAGCCAAGGGTTTGACAAGTTATTTTTAGAACAGTTCACAAGACTAGGTTAAAGTTTCACCTAACAATGCCATTCTAAAATTCTATCCAGTTTTTACCAAACTTTGAGAAACGGTTCAAGGTAAGCATAGGATAAAGGTATTCGATTTTGAAGTTAATCAGTCGGATATCAAGGTCACAGGGCAAGATTAACTCAATCATTTTTAATCTGAGTTGAACCAAGCTTGGAGAAAGTGTTATGGGTCAGTCAAGAATGAAACAGTTCGACTTTTCAGGGCAATCAGTCGAAGGTCGAAGTCACTGGACAAATCAAATGTTTGTCATGGATATCGCACTCTCAGTGTTCCTTTTTGTTAATACAGCACGTAATTACTTTATGTCCCATTTCTGCGTTTGGAAACTTTTATTTTTATCCCTGCAGTCTAGTGGGTTAAAGATGCATGCTATAGAACGAGGCGTCACACATTCGACTCCCCTCAAGGGCCATTGGCTGACACCGGGAAGGGCATCTGGTATCAAAGTGCTACTCGCTTTAAAAAATTTTGACTGAACAGACGCCACGAAAGAGAGGAGTGCACGTCGTAAAACTGCGTCACCCACCTCTCTCCAGCAGATACCGATGTATTTTTGTATGAAGATAGAGTAACGTATACTACTGGACCACTCTTGCAACCTCTTAGGCTTTTTTTTACCATATTCTCCATTCAGTATTTCTACTTGCTCATCATATGAGCCGCATCTTTCATTAACCCTGAACCATACCTCTTGTCCTTCCCTCTCACTCACACCCGTCGGACGTAAGTATTTGGTCTTCATAATTCTTCCCTCTCATTCCTCCGTCTCAATCATATTTGTCTGTCATTAGTATTCTCCGATGGTTACTTTTCCCTTCTTCCTTCCTCTCACTCACCCCCGTCACTTGTTAAAATACCTCCATGGATTTACTCATTCTTTTCCCTCTTTCTTCCCAGCCAGTCATTAGTACTGTTTCTAGTTGACTATAAATTTCTTCACTTCCTTTTCGCATTCAGTCTTTCCTGCCAGTCATTAAAAATTCTTCAATGGTATTCATAAAAATCTCAGCGCCGTCCTCTCGGTCAAACTCGTCATTAATTGGTGTTTTTTTTCTCCCACACAGTTACATGCGTCATTTATTAATCATCCTTTAAGGTGTTTGTAAGTTTTGTCCCTCCTTCCTGTCTGAGTCACACCAGTCATCAGTATTCTTCAGAGTTCTTTATATTTCTCTCACCTCCTTTCACAGACTCACCTTTTCAGTTAAGTCCGTTGATCACCAGGATTTTTTTTTTTCCCCCGTCAGTCATCAGTATTCTTCAAGGGCTTTCATATCTCTCTCTCTCCTTCTTCCTTTCACTCACTCACACCCGCCAGTCATTAGTATTCTTCCCAGGTGTTGATAAATCTCTCCCTTTCCTCCTCCCCAGAAGTTGTCCTTATCAAAGTTAACAAAATCTAGCACCACGAGTCACTCCCTCTTGCTTACGGATCTCCTCGGAATTTTGAGCAGGGTCTGGATTTGAGAAGTACTACACTCTATTCACCTTAAAGAAGATAAAATTGCCATCTCTTGAACCTGAAACTTCAGATGTAAGTAGAGATTAACAGAAGTGCACAAGGCTAGTCACGAAGTGCTATAAAAATATGCATAGTATCGTCTTATTCAGCCGTTGAACTACAGGAAATAAGCTGCAGAAAAACGAAAATCACCATAAAGTTAAGATGGACGGACTGCAGTATCCCTTCCTTTCTTCTAAACCAGAAGTTACGCTATTCATAGCTAACAAAAATCAAGCACCAATAGTCACCCCCACTCGCTAATACTGTGTTGGGAAATTCTGAACAGGTTTGAAGACCGTATGCTTAAACCTTCAATCACGATTGGGAAGCCAGGTCTCAAGTTTTTTTTTTTCTTTTTATGGACATTCATGGAACGGCTATGGTCATTAGATGTAATCAGTCTGCATCTCATATCGCAGAATACAGTTAGCAATTATAAAAAACAGACCAGACACGTTCTGCCTTTGTTAAGTACTTCGGAAATAATCGTCAAAATTATTCCATCACAATTTGAAAGATACAGAACAACGATGAAAGTATGCAGTCAGTCAGTTAGCCAGCCTTAGAGTGATGGGGCTTATGACATGCATATCACATAGTTTCCTTACTCGCACTGATCGGATTTCTATCTTCAGTGTTAACTTTTTGGCTGCTAGGAATCGTGTCAAAAGAATAAAATTATTTGGCTTTAACTTAAATGAAATGTTTACGATTACCATTACCAGAGATACCTTGAGATATATTCTATTTTTCATTCTTTGACTCCTAAAATTTCGTTCAACTGAACGAAATAAGCAGTGTTAATCTCAATAAAATGACACGTTTAGCGGGAGCAGGAAAAGGCTACCACTCCTAAAGTACTATTTTGGGCCATCTTACTGAATGTGATCCTGTGCTGATTCTTTTTTTTTTTAATGACCTTTTGGAAAATGTATAGTGAATGGAAACCACAGATTCTAGATGAGTGAGGAATTAGGTGCTGCTATGACCACTGCATGCTTTAATCAGATATTTACGCAACTCCTACATAAAATCTGAAAAGTTTGTTGTGTTCCCAGCAACGTATCACTAGGTTTGGAAAGTCATTACGTACTGTCTCGCTATTCATCGTTACGGAATGAACATGTATTTATGCACACAATTGTACATGAGAGTCAGTGCGGTAGATGGAATGTTGGTGAAGACATAAAAGCAAAATCATATGAAATAGAGGAGATGTTAATGAAGTGGTAAACCTGGATTTAAGTGGAATGGAATGGATGCTGCTGAAAAGATTATATACTTAGGCGGAATGATAGGGATGCACATGAAGACTAAAGGTTATTAAATGGAGTGGAAATCATACTGACGAAGGGAAAACAGTATAACCTCAGTGAAATGACGTGGAAGGAATGATGATAATTAAGAGATATAAACATGATTATGTGACATGGAACGGACACTGATCAAGACTAACGTTAATCACGTGAAGTGGAGGAGATGGAGACGAATTGACACAACTGCAGCTAGATGAAGAAGAGATGCTGCTGATGAAGTATAACTATAACCAAACGAAAGAGGATGAGATTCTGCTGAAGACTAACCAAGGGGAATGGAAGGGAAAGAAGTATAGCCATGAGAAGTGGATGAGATGCTGTTCAAAGATTCAGGCCCAGGAGATATAAGTATAATATAATCAAATGAAGAAAAAGAGGTTCTGATGAGAAGATAAAAACAGAAGTAGAAGATATATAATTAAAAAACTGTCGCTGAAGAGATGCCAGTATAACGAAACTTAAGAGGAAGAGATACTGAGGATGAAAGTATAAAAATGGTGCAAGAAGAACAATATGATAAAACTATATATGATAAAATTATAAGCAAAAGAATAATTTCAACTGCAGTGGAAACGATGCTGATAATGAGATAACAGCATATTAATCTGACCTGGGAGAGAAGCTAATGAGGAGATTTGCACTTATATATATATATATATATATATATATATATATATATATATATATATATATATATACCTGTATATGCACAATACTTCCCTTCCACCTGAAAATACGCGACTATGAATGACGTGGAAGGGATGAAACTGATGACATAAGCGCATACAAAACGGAAGTGGAAGAGATACTAATGAAGAGATATAACCCATGTATAAACGCAACACCTCCGTTCCAGCCCTGTACCCCCGACTGTGTGCCTTTAGGTCTATCTAGTTTCCTGAGAGCACTGCCAGCCAGGATTTCTCAGCCAGCACATTTAATTAAGTAAGCGGCGTGGTGGTAGTTTGTCTTGATTACTTGGAGATTCATTAATGAAGTAATTATAGCGTACCTGGAGGAGGCGCTCAGAGAAGGAGAGTTTTTCCTGATGTTCCTAATGTCTGGTGGAGTTGGAGTGGCTGTCGTGCTCTCGTTGATGTGAGAGATTTCATAACACAATTGTCAGTTGCATACTTTGTCTAATTCTTCTCAACCTCTTCTTGTGTGTTACTAAAGGAAACATATAGTTTAATACGAAAAATACAGAAATTACATACAAGATATTAAGAAACCATAACTTGCAAAATGAGTCGCTTTAACAGAAGTTCTTTGAGGACTCTTACATAAACGAGAACAGTGCTCTTTGAATTACCCCCATGGATTTGATAGTTAAGAGGGCTGCTAGAGGTCTGTCGGTCACGTAATGCCACCAGGAAGAAAATAGATCCATGGAGGAAAATGAGGTCTATGGGTAAAATAGATCCATGGTGGAATATAAGTCCGTGATGGGATGTAGGTCCAACGTGGAAAATAGGTCCAAAGTAAAAAATAGGGTCATGGTAGAAAACATATCCATGGTGGAAAATAGGAACATGGGGAAACGGTTTGATAGGGGAAAATACGTTACTGGAAAAGATAGGTCTACATCAATAAAGATTCATGGGAAATATTGGTCCGTGGATATAACAGGTCCAAAAGGGTACATAGGTGCAAGAGGGAAAAATAGTTCCATGGAAGAGGCCCCTAAAGACAAAGAGGTGGGTGGAGGGGTGACTTCTTGGGGGTGTAGCCGGAGAAGGGTATGTGTTAGGTACAATCAAACCTCCGATGGTCATTTGGTGGTGGTGTGGTAAAATGGCAATGCCGACGCTCGGTTTCCAGCTGGGTACAGTAGCTAACAGATATTTTACTGTCGTATTCTAGCTTTGGAGAAACAAAAGTCATGAAAACTAACAGACACCACAGAATTTGTGGAAGAGAATTCCCCACAAAATATTACCCTCAAATGCAGTTATTCGTATATCTATAGCAAAAGAAGTCGAGCAGAGCTAAACGAAGCAGCAGATCAGCCCGAATTATATCATCATAGTAAGTACAGCAATCCAGTAATTTACTTTCCTCAGGATTTTTATCTGTTTATTTTTTTGTATAAGATTAACTCCACACATAAACTACAGCATCATAATCATCGTTCTTCATCACAGTAAGTCAGTTACTGGTATGAGTCTGTCATACATCTCAACCACTTTTACACCCACACATTGCTTTGACACCCACATCTAACACGACGGCTGATTCTCACTTTCATTTCGTTATCAGATCAATAAAAATAAATGCCGACTCGTGCGCGTAATCCTTGACACGACCGTATGATTGAGGAGTGGGAGGAAATCGTAGGAAGCAAGAGAGAGAGAGAGAGAGAGAGAGAGAGAGAGAGAGAGTTATCCTTTTCTTTGGTATGGACGCACCTACTCCAGGGATTTTTAATCTCTAGAGAGAAAGCCTCGCAGTCAGCTAATTACCAGCGAGGGAGCGCTGCAAGCGAAGCGATGTTTACCTTCAGCTGAGAAATGAGGGCCCGACACGACCCAGCCCGGCCCGACATGACACGCCTCGAAAGCGATGGTTTCAGAGGCTAATAACTTTTCTACTATGTGAGACAGAGAAGAGATTCTTTCAGCAGGTAGTAGATAAATTCAATAAATTTTGTTTTTTAGAAAATTTTTCACTCATGAGACCAAAGAAACCCCTTGGAAGCCCAGTTTTCTAAGGGAATGTACCGAGGACTTCAACTGACATTCTCCACTATGAAATCGAATAAAAAAAAAAATAGATTTCCTGTTGTAACACTATGTGTTTTTTGCATGAATTCTAACAATTGAATGTCAGATATTGCGCTCATAATTTTACATGAATGCTTTTTTCTATGTTTAGGGGGTGAAAACAGCAAGGGTAATCTCCCCATTGCTGGGTTTTATCATCCGATCAACAGCCAAGCGTTTACCAAAGCAGTCTTTTGATACGGCAAGTCGGGATGGGAGAAATGAACACTGCACGTGTGATAAATGTTACGGCGCCTCGCTGTATGCACATCCAGCGAGAAAACGAGAGTGAGGAAACGTAGGAAAGTAAATATTTTAGCTCAATTATTCTTCTGTAATTGTTCAACTACCTCACCAGAAATGTTGAAAGTTTACACCAAGGTGAAATTATAATGATAGGGTTATGTACGAACGCTCGCTCACTTGTCACGCGCTCACAAAGCGCACTTTAATGGTTTAATATTTGAAAGAAAGTCCAGTGACAGTGTACATGAGAACTAAATTTGAGAACACGTCAATCGAAATGTAATCTTCAAAGGGAGGAGAGGAAGAAAGAGAAGACAGCTTTAGGGAAAAATTAAATGAGGTTTAACACAAAAGAAGGAGCAGTCACGAAGTGCAGCACTTGAACAGTACCCCACAGATGATACAAGGACCCAGCATATGACCCAGCCCTTTGACCTTCACCTCTTATTAATTGTTTCCAAAGTTGAACAACTTTTTGTTTCCCTTATCCTCAGATTTTCCACTAAGTTTGGCCTAAATCGGATCAAAGATGCCTGAGTTAAGCTTTCACTGTGGCCTTGACATTTCAAGGATTATTCTCAGAACCGAACCCCTTTATCCCAGCTTTACCCAGATACCTTTATTTCACATTAATCTATAAACTTACCTTGTGTGCAACCTTAACTTACTGTTGTGAAAAAAAAAAGTAGGGTTTCCACCTTCGCTGACTCCTAGCAGTTTCACAAAGTTTTGTTAAAATCGGATCAAAATTATTCCAGTTTTTCTTAACACAGAGATGCATGCGAATCTAACTTTGGCTTTGCGCTCTGACCCTGACAGTTGATCGAGTGTCCTAGGAATCGAATTCCTTTATTCTTGCCATATCCTCAACCATTCCATCAAGTTTGGTCAGCATCGAACCTAAACTTTTTAAGTTGACCTTGCCATGTGAACTTTGATCTGTCTCTTCCCTTTTACCTTTGCCCGATTGTTTTCAAAATCGAACTCCTTCATCTTTGCCTTATCCTGAACCCTTGCATGAAACTTAGACTAAATCTGATTTTAAAAAGTGTCCCGATCATGTGATCGTGACCTTTGACCTGTCTATATTATAATGATCCGATTTCAGTATGTTTGTTAACGTAACACAGAAAAAACGGCGCAACGTAGTGCAATTTTTGTAAGAGCAAGGTACCATTAAATTCCTCTAACTTGAAGAATAATACGATTTCCAGTCCAGTCAGGCCACCGGTTCCCGAGTTATGACTCGTTTTTGGTCTTTTCCTTCGAATTTAGTATTTGCTTTTAGTGGAGGAGATGGATTCGTTCTTGGTACGGCATTGAAATTACCAGCATGACAGAAGAGAGAAGAGTGACGTGTTTGTTGTATTATCACTCTCTCGCCTTTCTTTCCTCTCTCCTTATACTCCTAAAATTGCACACTATAATGCGTCAGTATAATTTAGTGTAATACCAAACAATACTATCCTCTCTCTGTGTCTGTCTCTGTCTCTCTGTCTGTCTGTCTGTCTGTCTCTCTCTCTCTCTCTCTCTCTCTCTCTCTCTCACTCGCTCTGTCTGTCTGTCTCTGTATCTGTCTGTCTGTCTCTGTCTCTGTTTCTGTGTCTGTCACTCTCTCTCTCTCTCTCTCTTTTCTCAACAGGTGTCCCAGCAGGATATACATAAGGGAAAATTCCTTGCTCCGTCTCGCTTACGGCATGAGTAATTCAAGCTTCTGTTACCTTTCGATTGAAAATAGGAACTGACTTGAAATCGAACGGACGCAGCCGAAGGTGGCCTTTAAGCAAGTTGTTTTAAAAACAATAGGTAAGCCACTTGCCTGACTGTAAGTCTTTCCACCAGTTTTGGTTCAAATCAGATCAAACCGTGTCTACCCTAAAAAACTGGAGTCGAACTTTGACCTTCCTCTGCCACCTTAACTTTGACTGAATGTTCTAAAAAACATCCACCCCCTTCGTTTTTGCTTTATCATCAGCCTCTCACAAAATTGGTCTAAATCAGATCAAAACCTTAAAAGTTGACCTTGTCATGGATTGTGACCTTTAACCTGTTATTCTCAGGAACAATAGATCAACCCCTTGGTGACCCTCAACACTTCAACCCACATTGTTTAAAACCGGGATTAAAAAGACTGACACATGCCAGGCAAACATTACGGCCACCTCGATGTAATGAATTGGTTTAAGAAAAACTGTTTTTGAAGTTACTGATCCTGCCTACATATTTTTTGAATGACAAACTAACGCACTAACTCCTTCACTTTGAAAGATCACTGTTTGACTGAATATAACTGTCTGTCTTTACCAAGAAGTCGTGGCACTGAACTGGATCTAAAAAAAAAAAAATCTATCCTTCTCACAACAATGGTCTCCCCAAAGCTGAGTAATAGCGTGAGACGTTGGTAATATTAAAATAAAGGGGACGTTGGAATACTAAAGCAGTGATGGGAATCGTTCTTACTTCTTCAAAGCGAGGTGTTACCCAATAGACTCATCCGGCTGTTACATAACAAAATGAAAGAAGACGTCACTGTGCTGATGGGGCTAATGGGGGTGATTTCTAAGTACTTCATCGCAAAAGGATTCCACAGCGTTAAATAAAATGAGTTGGTGGTAGCGAGAACGAAATACAGAAAACATCGCAGTACTGAACAGTTTAATAAGGATTGTCTTCATCACTACCGGGGTCCCTTTTTAATCATCTTTTTCAAAAACAATACAAATGCGGAAGAACCTGTAGTAATAACTGCTTAATGGGACTTTCTGCTATTTTCTTTAATACGAGAGGCCAAGGCTTAGAATAAAATCGTGTGGAAGTAGTCAGCATATATATAAGACGTCATGGTTCAAAAGAGCTCGAGTCAGTATGTCCTTGTGAAGAGTAAGGCCACTGTGACGTGTGTGTCTTTATGTGAGGGAGAGTCATAACACACCACTCAGGTCCGGTTTATGGCCTCATGATGTGGGTGTGGGAGGGAAGATAGCAGATGTTATGTGTGTCGTATATCTCTTATATTATATGGTACACTTGGTTACGTACGACCTCCGTGTTGTTTTCGACTTACAAATACTCGTGTGCAGACACTAAATTCTTTCACATTCTGTACAATTGATATACTTTATAATCTGTATATCCGTAATATTGTATGGTAAAGTTGCGAACGTATAAACTCCATATTATTTTACTTTAGAAATATATACAGACCTACAACTGAATGTGATTTTCGACTTTTAGAAATGAACACACAGGGGGATCGTATTTTGAGGCAAGACTGGACTTTATCAAAAACTGATCGTCATTCGTTATGACCCTCGTGTAGTCGGTAAACATTGAGTTTTATTAGTAAATATTTATTATTATTATGATTGTTGTTCTTGTTGTTGTTGTTGTTCCTTTTCTTGTTTTGTTATTCTTATCCTCCTCGTCCTTGTCGTCGTCCTCTTTCTCCTTCTCTTCCTTTTCTTCCTACTTCTTCTCCTCATCCTCATCATTGTCATCATCATCATCATCACCATTTAGCCATGGTGTATTTTGATAACTGGACCAGGCTAGTGGTTATTTTTTTTTCTTTTTATTCAACATTGCAACCATCTAAAAAATGTTTACCTCTCTCTCTCTCTCTCTCTCTCTCTCTCGTGCGTGCGTGCGTGCGTGTGTGTGTGTGTGTGTGTGTGTGTGTGTGTGTGTGTGTGTGTGTGTGTGTGTGTGTGTGTGTGTGTGTGTGTATTCTACAATATTGGTGTAATATATTGCACTATAATAGTTGCTGAAAAACTGGCACTTTGCCAAATGAACTCGGCGTTTTTCGCAAACATTTTTCTGCAATTTTTGTATGCAAAAATGGTCATTCTGCCGCACCAGCCAATATAAAATGCGTTTTTTTTAAATCATATATTTGTATTAAGTCTGAGAAATTCAAACACTATGGAGCACCTCGGCGTCAATATGCAAATAAGGTTTCATTGTTTGCTCACGTACGAGCGTATATTTAATAACTTGTAAGGATATTTTACAGTTACTTTACGAGTTGTTATAAGCGGGAAGGGAATAGCTGAATATTATACAACATTCTAATGTTTATATGCGTATTATCATCGACGTCATCATCATCATCATCATCATCAGAAACAGCAGCAGTGGCAGGATAGACAGCTTCAGAGAATTCACTGCACGACGAAAGGAAGCACACTCATTTCTTTCTCTTCTCTGTTGCATTGTTTGTTTATTTCTTCTAAACCCAAGTACTCTGTGAATTTCATCTTTCCATCTTGTTCTCTTAACTAGGTGTCACTTCCTCTCACGCTGTCTCTGGGCTGCCACCCGATTACCCATTTCCTACCCCCTATAGCAAAACCTTTTTCTGCTTATGTCCATTTTTCCCATTATTTTTATTTTTATTTTTAAGTACGACAATGATTTCCCGTACCTTTATTTCTCTTATCCAACAATATTTCTCTTTATCACTTTATCAATTCGTAATGTCTTCCTCTCCATTTCCTTTACATGACTCCAGGTTTCATATGACTTAAGGAAAGGCACACTGATTACATTTTTTTTTTTACCAGGTATGTATAATTCTGTGAGTTATTATTTCATTTATAAAAAAAACAATCTGGATATAACAGAGGAGGGGGGAGATGAAGTATATGCCTAACATTTCACCAACTGGTATTGCAGTTATCTATCGTAGTTTATAAAGGAACAGTTCATAAGTGACTCTCTCATATCAGTTAACTCGATCTCCTCTGTAGCTTACCCTTTTCCTTATTCACAGTTATTCACTTATTCCCACAAAACTACATTCCTTCTCCTCATCCTTTTCTCTTTATTTTTCTTTCGCAGTGTTACAGCTGACTCTTGTCACATATTCTGGATCTATTATCTTGGGTGTTAACAGTTAATCCATTTGCGTCCAGCGTCCTCAATATAGGACGGAACTAGGCATTTTCAATGCAATAAAGAAGGGAACCCCGGGGTATGGACTGATGAGCTTCACGATTGTGAACCGATAAGCGGAGGGTGGTACGCTTACTGCCCTTCCAGCAACATCCCTCGCACAGGAGCTCTGGGAGCTACAGGGTTAAGCGAAACATTGTATTTCACAGTCATTACGAAAGACTGTGCCTGCGATTTGGGTCTGTGAAAAAAGCGAGAGAAATAATGCATCATTTTAGTGAATTTACCGAGATGCATAATAACCTCATTACAATGGTGATGTAATCTTTTAAATAATATTGGTATCCAGACATGGTATTATTAAACTAGCAAAAGGCCTCAAGTATTGAAAGGATTCATAAAGGCTATGAAATGTTTCTGTTTGCAACAAGGGTAAACCTTAAAATTGTCTTCATTATTTTTTCACTAACCCTTTCCGACAAATTTCTTATTCCGTCTCTCCTCCCATTTTTTCTGGACGGGGAGAGTTTTTTTCCCCCCTCAACAATGATCTCGCTGTCTTCATGTAGACGATGGGCATCTGTGTTTCTTTGTCAAATTTTCTGGTGACATCCACAATGGATCACTGGCAGGGAAGTGGGTAACATACAAATCATTCAAATCTCTTGTTTTAATTTTTCTTTCGTTCGCCTTGCATATCTTCGCGTGTAACATATTGCAATCTACTGTACATTAGACTTCTCACAAAATAAAATAAAAAATGTAGAAGATTTTTAGCTTTCTGATAGTTACCGCGGTAAAGCTGCAGACTGTTAAAGGCGTGCGCACACACACACACACACACACACACACACACACACACACACACACACACACACACACACACACACACACACAGTCTTACATAAAGTACCCCCAGAAGTACAGTTTTCCTCTCTTGCTTCCCTCACTTTATCCCATCCCGCCCCACGTACCCCGCTTTGTGTTTAGTGTAAGTGGCTACAGTACACCATTTAGTCGCTCCGGCACGACACCCAAGGGAGCAGCTTTTCTTCATAACCTAAGGCGCGTTTTTGTGAGGCCCAGGCTTGAGCCTGGCTCGAGCCAGACTTAAGCCAAACGTCCATTCCCGTTTTTGCGGTGCCCAGGCTCAAGCCGGACTCGAGCCGCACTTGAAACGGACTCAAGCCAAGTCGATCCACCCCTGGAGCTGGCTTGAGGTACCTCGAGCCCGGGAGTGTGACGTCATATGTAAACAAAGATGGCGTCTTCCATTGTGTTGTATGTACTGTTCTCACTTTTTTTTCAATATGCCAGGAGTATGTGGCTTGCACCGATTGATTTTGATATACAGATATGCTAGAATTTACAGTTGATGCACGTGAGAGAAGAACATGTGTAGCTAGAGTGAATTGGACAGCTCGTTTGTGGTGCAGATCAGATCAGATGGTGTTCACTCAGTATTGCTTTTGAATCAGCACAGGGCTGTTCGTTGTCTTTTTTTTTTTTTTTTTAATGTTTTAAAATACGTTTTCTAGTGTTCCATACTTCACAGAGGTATTTCTTGCAGTGGTAGAATTTTATATCTGCATCTTTTGCATATGTTAATAACAGTATGTTCTCTAAATTGCCTTCTTCTACCTCATATTTACTTCTTATATCTTTTAATGCATTACAATTTTTAAAGAAATGTTCAAGAGTTTCTTCTTGTTTTGCTACATAATTCACAATACATATTTCCACCAATATACCTTGCTCTCCAGTTTAATTTTAAAGTGTTCAAGCAACATCTGTGCAGCAGTATAGAACCCTGTGTGTTTTCATAAAGTTTTTCTTCCTTAATGTCTAAATTTTTCTCTTTATAAAATATAATTGAGGATTTGTTTGTCAGTTCTTCTCTCCAACATTTTCTTTTTTTTTGTATTCATTTACCTTCATCTTTATTTCATCCTTTTTTAAACTGTCCAGTTGGTTAGTATTTCTTATGCTGATTTCCTTCATATATTCCTGAATATTTTTAATCCATGCATCTTTTTTTTTTTTTCATACAGTTCTAAGAACACCTTTAACCCGCCCCGTCCCGTCGATGTATGGGTACGTTGCAACGATTTGCATTTGCCAGTCCCAGCGACATACTGGTACGTCGTGCAACTGCAAAGTGCATAATTTCGACAATTTTCAAATTTCGCGCTTGATTTGCGGTACGTATCCTCGCATGACCTTCCCCTACCTGCCACCAGGTGGGGACACTCGGCGACCCCGCACGACCTGGGCTAACCCGCCACTCGCCCACTCACCTGGTAGCAACGATCCTGCTCAGACATGGCTAAGAGAGGTCTCTCAGAGGGCGAAATTCAAGCCGCCCTGGACGCCTTTACAGGCGACAGTGATTCCCCACTGGACGACGAGGTTGTGGATAAAGATTATGTGCAGCCAGAGGAGGAAGAAACCACCAGCAGTGACGAGGAAGTTCCGTCTCCCAGGAAGCAGCAGTATGTGACTTACCGTGCTGCTAGAGAGGGGCAGCAGGCCAAGAAGCCACGTGCAACATCCTATGCCTATCCCCAACGTGATTTGGAACCAGAATTCGATGACGAGGACGAGGACGATGACGATGACGGAGCCGTGGGATGTGCTGCCACATGGTATGGACGTGAGGTCATCACTCATCGTGGCCCAGAGCACACACCACGTCGGATGAGCAGGTATGGGCCTAGCATTTTGTTTGGGGAGTTAGGAAGTGCCGTGGAGGGAGTGGGGAGTGAAAGGGAAAGTACAGGGAGGATTAGGGAAAGTGAGAGTGAGGTGAGTGAGTCATTGCTCTCCCTACGTAGTGTGAGGCGGGGTAGTGTATCACGTAGGCGAGTGCGGGTGCGTTCAGTATCACGTGGGGTTGTGAGGGAGGGGGAAGGTGGGGAGGAACCACTCCCAAGCACGTCTTATGCTCCCCAATATCCCCTAACACGTGGTCGAGCTAGGGTGCGTGAGAAAGCACGTGGTGTTGTCATGGAGGGGGAAGGTGGGGAGGAACCACTCCCCAGCACGTCTTCTGCTCCCCAATATTCCCCTACTTCATCCCCACAGCCCCCTAATGTTCCTCAAGGCCGTATGGGTAAGGGAAAGGGAAAGGGTAAAGGCAGAGGGAAGAGGAGTGACAGTGGGGAAGCCCTCTGCACTCCTTCTCCCCCACATCCCCAACCAGGACCTCCTCCCAACCTAGACGATGGCGGTGATGGGGATGATGGGGACGAGGGATTTGTGGCGTGGAATTGGGAGGATGGGAGTGATTTTTCTCCCCTCATTCACCCCTTCACTGAGCAGGGGCGCTCTGGCTGCATTGCTCCAGGAATTCACCGTAACTCCACCAGGTTGGATTTTTTCCACCTGTTTTTTAGTGAGGCATTTGTGGAGCAGATTGTATACCAAACCAACCTGTTTGCAAGCACCCAGAGCCTTGAGAGTGAAAGATTGGGAACAAGGAGTAGGCATTCTATCATATATGATTACCCTGTCTCCCTTTCAGAAATGTTCTTATTTTTTGCCCTAGTCCTTTTGATGGGTATTATACGAAAGAGCAAATTCGTGCTTACTGGACTAGGGACCCTGTTATGTTTACCCCAATATTTGGTCAAGTGGTGAGCCGTAATCGGTTTCAACAAATTCTAAGTCGCCTCCATTTCTATGATGCTCATGATCCTGCAAATGCGAACAACACTGATAAAATGAGGCGAAATAGGTTGGTCTTTGATCACCTGAGGCAAACCTTTCGTTCCTCATTCTGTCCCTATAGAGAACTCGTCATAGACGAGAGTCACGTGTTGTGGAGAGGCAATATTTCATTTAGGCAGTATATACCCAGCAAAAGGCACCGTTTTGGGTTCAAGATCTTTGTTATGTGCGACTGAAGGACTGGATACGTGCAAGACATAGTCTTGTACAGCGGTGCACAGACAGACATGATAGAAGATAGAAGTATTGGACTGTCGGGAGCAGTGGTAAAGACGATGATAGAAGACTACCTTCATCGTGGTCACGTCCTCTACCTGGACAATTGGTACACTAGCTCTCTTCTCGCTCGTTATCTTCACACACATGAAACTGGAGTCTGTGGAACCGTGAAGGTGAACCGGCGTCACATGGCCAAGGTAGGGCGGAAATTTGCAAGGAATGAGGTTGTCTTCTTCAAAGCCAACAACATCCTTGCAATTGTGTGGAATCACAACAGAGAGGTAAACCTATCGTCAACGGTTCACCGCCCCTTGATGCACCGTACTGATTCAGTTGATTACCGTAGCGAAAACCGGCGTCATATTTGGAAACTGAGTGTGTCATGGACTATAATATAAACATGCGCCTCGTGGACCAGTCAGACTCCATGATATCGACGGTAGAGTGTGCCAGGACCACGATGAAGTGGTATAAGAAACTGTTCTTTCATTTGCTAGACATCACTGCTCTGAATTGCCACCACCTTCACGCCATGACAACAAGAGTTCAGGAAACCTTTGAAGGGTTTGTGAGGGAGCTCACAAGAGAGATGTTTGCACGGTATGCTGTTGAAAGGCCCCAACATCGCACCCGCACTGCCCCTATTGCACAAACTCCCCTGAGAATATCCGGCCGCCATTTCCCCACTCCTATCCCTCCCCAGCCAAACAGGCCTATGGTGGTACCAATCTTAAGTGGCGGTTTGGGTGGGGCACGAACCTCTGTACAGTGTTGCCACGTGTTCCATACCCGCTATGTGAACGGCTCTGATATATGTAATAGGCATCACAATAAGATAAGCACATAAGAATATAATGGTAACGTGTGTATTATAATATATGAAAGAACAGTAAACTAATTATGCGTAAAATATTTATACGCCAATACAGAAACGTGGCATAATTATTTTACAGTGTTGCTAAAAAAAAAAAAAAGTAGTCACTGTTATTGGCTGTTACCGTATTTCTGGGGTTGGTAATAATGTCACAATTATGATTATTAGATAATGTGCAGGAATATAAGTAAAAATGTCAATTTCTTAGTAAAAAAAATATATACATTAAACCCTCGTGAGCGGCAACACTCACACACACCCAGTCCGACCTGGTCATCTGTGAGGGATAGAGGAATAGGCCTGTTTGGAGACACCTCTTTAAAAAAACGCGCCAAGACTTTAACCTCCTGGGTGGTGTGGAAATAAAGTCAAATTTACAATATGTACATTATAACGTAAAAGAAAATAACCAAAATGTATCCTAAAATACCACAGACGAGAGAGAGAGAGAGAGAGAGAGAGAGAGGGGCATCGCGGGTATGGAAAACGTGGCTCACACTCTCGCTCACTTCATCCCCCTCCCCCTCCCCCCGCTCTCTCTCTCTCTCTCTCTCTCTCTCTCTCTCTCTCTCTCTCTCTCTTCTCCTCCATTATTATTATTATTATTATTATTACTACTACTACTATTATTATTATTATTATTATTATTATTGTTACTATTATTATTATTATTATGGCATCAACTTCATCATTATCATCATCATCATCATCACCATTATCATCATCATTATCACGACCAGTATAAATAATAATAATCCATATTATAATGATCCGATTTCTGCATGTTTGTTGGTTTGTCCATTTGTCACCGTAACACAGCAAAGCCAGCGAATTGTAGCATAATTTAACTTGAAGAATAAAACAATTTCCAGTCCAATCGGGCCACCTGTTCCAGAGCTATGACTCATTTCTGGCCTTTTGATACCGAGCGAAGACACCTGAAGGCGGCCTTTAAGCGGAACACTTTCTTTGTGGGCACTGATATTACCGTAACACTGCCTTTTTGACAATAATAATCAAAATAATAATAATAATAATAAAAATAATAATAATAATAACTGAGAGCAACCACTTTCCCAACAGCAACAAAACAACATCAAAATCCAACACAACATTGCGTCGGCAAAAAATAAAAATAAAATGGTAGATGTGCAATTGTCTTCAACTGCAAACTCATTACTGTGAATATTACTCTCTCTCTCTCTCTCTCTCTCTCTCTCTCTCTCTCTCTCACACACACACACACACACACACACACACACACTTTTCTTGAACTGCACCCTCATTACAGTGAATATTTCTCTTTCTCTCTCCCTCTCTGTCTCTGTCTGTCTGTCTGTCCGTCTCTATTTCTATTTCACATTTAGAAACACATACACACACATTCACAATCACATAAACATACCCACACATAGGCATAAACTTACAGACATAAAACATACATACATACATACACACATACACGCACATAAACATAGGCAACGTGAAAAAATAAACAAAAAACATACACAGAAACAGGGTAGCATACATACATACATACATACATACATTCATAACACACATACATACATAACATACATACATACATACACAAATACATACACACATACTTGTACATATATACGTACACAGACACATACAAAAATACGTACACACATACATACATACATACAAAAGTACGTAAATACATACATATATACATACATACATACATGGAATGTGTGTGTGTCCTGTCTCACCCTGACAGTAATCACACGAGTGCTTTTCACCCCCCCCCTCTCTCTCTCTCTCTCTCTCCTTGCCGTGTGTGTGTGTGTGTGTGTGTGTGTGTGTGTGTGTGAATTTTTTTGTGTGCATACATACGTATGCATACGTACTCTTACAGAATAACGTTCACACACACACACACACACACACACACACACACACACACACACACACACACACACACACATATTCACACAACTTTCACACTCCCTCACATTCTCTCTCTCTCTCTCTCTCTCTCTCTCTCTCTCTCTTACACACACACACACACACACACACACACACACACACACACAACATTACGTCTCACTGTTTCCTCTACACTCTCTTCTTCCACAACATTCACCAAACGACTACACTAGATTAAAACTCTCTCTCTCTACTACTACTACTACTACTGCTGCTGCTACTACTACTACTACTACATGGTAACTTTTGCTCTACATTTCAAGTTGCCAGAATCCCTACCAACATCCTTTTATCATCATCATCATCATTATTATTATTATCATTATTATTATTATTATTTTTAAACATATATACGTGTGTTGTGTGGCAAGAGAAACAACAAAGAAGAAAGGTGCGGAATGATGGGATGAAGAGGTTAAGAAATCAATGGAGGAAAAGAGGAAGAAGTGGCTAGAGTGAATACAGAAGAGATTCAGTCGAATAAGAACCGAATATACTGCGAGCAAGAAGCACGTAAAGAGACTAGTGAAGAGGAAAAAGAAGGAGGTAAATGATGATCTATTAAGAAAAATGAATGCAAATTACTCTGAAAACAGGAAGTTATTCTGGAAAGAGGTGCGGAAATGTAGAAGTGACAGTGGAAAGAAATATGAAAGTGTGAGGGATGTAAGAGGTGGATTATTAACCTATGGGGATGAAGTAAGGACCAGATGGAAACAATATTTTGAAAGCCTGATGAATGGGAATAGAGAGAGCACAGCCACTGTAAACATGACTGGTTTTGAGGGTGTGCAGAGAAGGAATGCAGTGCCAGGAATGGTGACACTCGCACAGGTGAAGAACGCTGTGAAGCGGCTGAAAAATGGGAAACCAGCTGGGGTTGATGAGGTGTATGCAGAGATGATTATGTGTTGTGGAGAGAGCGGAATGAAGTGCTTGTTGGAGATATGTAAGAAGGCACTGATGTGTGAAACTGTGCCAGCAGAGAGGGAAATGGCTATGATTGTACCCATGCACAAAAATAAGGGTGAGCGAAGTGAGTACAAGAATTATCGTGGCATGAGTTTATTAAGTGTTGCAGGGAAGGTATTTGGAAGAATTATTATAAAGTAAGAGAGATATCAGATGTCCTAGTGTGTGATGAACAGGGTGGCTTGAGGAGTGGCAGAGGACATGTGGATCAAATATTTGCAGTGAGACAGATAGTGGAGAGGGCTTGTGAGAAGGACTATAAGGAGTTAATGGCATTTATGGATCTGGAAAAAGCATAAGACAAAGTAGACAAAGAAGGATTGTGGAATGTTCTGCGCATGAACGGTGTAGACGGTAAGCTGCTAGGTGCCGTCAAGAGTTTTTATGATGGTAGTGAAGCATGTGTAAGGGTAAATGGGCATCTAAGTGGATGGTTCACGATCAATGTGGGCGTGACAATGTTGTGTTATGTCCCCATGGTTGTCCAATACATATATGAATGGGGTGATGAGAGCAGTAAAAATACGAGTAATGGAGAGAGGGATGGCGTTAAATTGGTAATGAATGGTGATGGATGGAATATCTCATATTTGTTGTATCCTGATGATGCAGTGCTACTTGCAAAGACCGGACAAGAACTTAGTAGACTAGTGCAGAGCTTTGCTGATGTCTGTGAGCGTCGTGTCTTGAGAGGAAATGTAGAAAGAGTAGAGTGACGGTAATCAAGAGAGAAGGTGAATCCCAGTGTGATGTTACAGTGAATGGAGAGAGAATGGAATTGGTGAGAGAGTTCATATACCTGGGTACAGTGATAGAAAAGAGAGTTAAATATGCAAAAGAAGTGGAAAGCAGAGTGACACAGGGATGGAAGGAAGGTAAATGTTGCCATGAAGGCCTTGATAAGAAACAGAGGCTTGAGTGATGCAACTCCGTGAGGCTTACATGAAGTAGTGTTAGTGCCAACTTTAACATATGGATGTGAGACTATGGTGTGGCATGAAAATGAAAAGTCAAGAGTGAAAGCAGTGGAGATGGGACTGCTGAGGAATGCCTGTGGAGTACAGAGAGTGGATAGGATACGAAATAATGTGATTCGTGAAAGATGCGGAGTGAGGAAGTCGGTGGACACCAGAATCGAAGAGAGTGTCCTGAGATGGTATGGTCATATGGAGAGAATGGATAACAACAGAGTGGTGAAAAATGTATATCTGAGCGAATCTAAAGGAGGGAGGAAGCGAAGTACGCCAAGGAGAAGGTGGAGGGATATGGTGGGTGAGTGTGTGAGGAAGAGAGGTATGGAAGTCAGTGAGGCTATGGGGCTGACAAGAGATCGAGCTGGCTGGATGAATTTTGTGAGAAGTGCATGATCAAGGATTTTGGCACCCTTTTTTAACGTGACAGCGTCCGGACTGACTCTATCGGATACGTTTATGTGAAGCTACAGAATGTGGTGAAAGTTTTTTGGCGTATCAGATAGATCCAGGATTCCGGGGGCTTGAATGATGAGTGAACGGAAGCTTGGCCCATTGGATTGGGCAAATTTCGGCTGTCTGGACGTTGCTACTCCTCACCCTGCCCTAGATTGGGAGAGGAGGTCCGGATGATGATGATGATGATGATGATGATGATGATGATGATTATTACGATATCCAACGTGCTTATAACTTTGTTGGTAATTGAAGGATTTTTGCTTTAAATAGAAAGCCTGGTGGTGGTGTGTAGTGTACTGTTGACGGTGCACTATATGGCGCGGCGCTATTTGTGGCGGCCGTCACCATCCACCGCCTCCTGCCTTCCCTCCACACCTTTACTTCCTGTCCTGTGGCCATCCTCCCTCCACACGCCTCATGCACCCTTCCCTCCTCCTCCTCCTCCCATCTCACTCACTCTCTTTTTCCCATTATATTACCTTCTCCATCTCTATAATACAACTTTCTCAATAATTTCTTACAAAATCTTTCGTAAATCTCAAAATCATGGGAGTGGTGCATGGTGTGGGGGTGTGGGTGGTGCTGGCGGTGGTGGTGTGGTGTGGGTGTGTGGGGGTTGAGGCGGTGCTATCCCCACGCATCAGTACCGAACATTGCCAATTGATGGCTGACGCCGTCGCCACGCTGGGGGGTCAAGTAGCGTATCTGCAGCGGGCTAATGCCCTCCTTCAGCACCAGCTGCAGCAGACGCAGGCACTCCTTCGCGAGCGTGACGAGGAGGTGGCCACGGCCGAGGCCTCCCTCCTGCAGCATCGCCAGTACATCACAGACCTGGTGCAAGAACTGGAGGGCCGGCACCACGCCCACCAGAGGGAGGTGCGCGACCTGACGGGCCAGATCAAAGCCGCCCATCATGCCTACGCCGAGGACACCGCCCAGCTCGACCGGAGCTTGCAGGAGGCGCGCCTGGCGCATCAACAGGAGGCCGACGCTCTGCGCCAAGAGCTGGGTGATATGAATCAGCACGTGAGTGTTCTGAGCGTGGACCGCGACGCCCACCAAGACCAGGTGTCCAAGCTGCGGGAGGCGCTGGCGGGACGCGACACCGTCATCGAGGGTCATGAAAAAGCCATAGAAGGCCACGAAGAGACCATTGCAGGCCACGAACAGACGGTGGCGGATCTGCTTGAGGCCATCATGGCCCACCAGGCTGACCTGCAGGAACTCACCGTGGCCAAGGAGGCCCAGGCAGCCCAGCATGCCCAGGTGCTCAGTGACCTGCAGCAGAGCCACCAGCAGCAGCTGGGCCATCACAGCCAGAACGCCAAAAAAGAGCTGGACGCCCTCGTGCGAGCTCACGCCGCCGAAAGGGACCAATGGCGGGCCGACGCGCAGGTCTGGCAGAAAATGAGGGCCCGCCTTGCTAGCGAAAAAGACCGACGTAGGGGGTTGGAAAAAATATTCGGGGTAAAATCAGTACACGAGGATGGCACCACCGCCAAGGCCAGACACAGGGCGGACAGAGCCCGCTGGTCGGTGGCGGTGTGAACGCCCCGCCCCTCACTAATGCTAACTGCCCCAAGCGGCCTCTCAGTGGTGACTCACCCCCGTGCTGGTGACTCACCCCCGTGAACACGGTGACCCACCCCTGAGTAAAAGACCCACCCCCGTGAACACGATGGCACACCCCCGTGTACATGACCCATCCCATAAACACGGTGACCCACCCCTGTGCAGACCCACCCCCGTGAGCACGATGTCCCCCCCCCCCCGCCGTGAACACGGTGACCCACCCCTGTGTACATGACCCATCCCATAAACACGGTGACTCACCCCTGTGTAGATCCACCCCCGTGAACACGATGACCCCCCCCCCGCCGTGAACACGGTGACCCACCCCTGTGCAGGGGGTGAACCCTGTGAACACGGTGGGGCATCCCTGTGCAGGAGGTGAACCCTGTGAACACGGTGGGGCATCCCAGTGCAGGGGGTGAACCCTGTGAACACGGTGACCCACCCCTGTGCAGGAGGTGAACCCACAGAGTTATACATATAGAGCGCGCGTCCCTGTGTTGTGGTATGGGCGATAAGTGAAGCCAGCGGGCCCGGCGCGGCGGCCATCTTAGGATGCCCACTCTACCGAGTCCCGACCTTCCCGTACAGCTCATCATAATTCACAAATACTAACCTTTCCCGAGTGTTTTTTTGCATTATATCCTGATGTAAATAGATAGAGCAGTTATCAATATAATTACTTTAGCTATTTTAAGCCTTTTCTCCATTACTATTGCGCTCTGAATGAAGTGAGAAAAAAGTTATTCCCGGTCCCCTTACCTTGTCTCTACGCACCATTTTACTTTGGATACAAAAAAATCAACGATTAGAAGCGAACATATACCAATTTATTAATAGCATTACATTAACTGAGTGGATGGTGAGTGCCCTCACTTACTGGTTCTTAAATAATACTAACTTAGTGTTTTCCTAACATAACAGCCTCTTACTTTAGCAGTGGTTGCTTTTGCAAGATGATGCAAACGTATCTTGCAATATGCAAGCACCACTGCATTAATAAGAGAAAAAAATGTGATTATTATCAGGTGAACATTCAAACATATGGGAATTATGTCTTAAATGCAGTGCTACCAGTCTCTTTCAATACAGAATATGCAACTAGAGAGGAAATTCTGGGAATGTTACGTAGCTCTTTGTCATGACTTTTCAACATTTTCTGAAATATTTTCTCTGTGGATCTGCAGACAGACACAGCACTCACAGAGGGCTTTATCAAGCCGCCTTTGTCCTTAACCAGTATCGATGCACAACTTTTACCATTGTTCTTAATTTCTGTTGCTGTAAGTGCAGACAAGCAGTCTGGACATGAAATATTTCTCTTTACCATTTTAACTGCATATCCGGCAATGTAACCTACTGCAGCTTCCTTATAATCTGACACATCTGTAAAGTTTGGACAGTCTACATAATCATGATCTTCTTGGGCAGGACTACGAGGAATGATATCATATCTTCTTGCCATCATAATATCTTCAGTTTTATCCTCTAAAGCTTTCTTCATGACACTGCTAGATGTTGCAGATGTGAGCACTTCAGTGAGGTCTTGTGCAGAGACATTCCCGTTTGACGTTTTTTATTTCATGCCTCAGAAGGAGTCCTCTTGTATGCTGCCATGAGGTTTAACGCAGAAGGGTTATTTCGAAAGCCACCAGATGCTCGAATTGCACAGAAAAAGAGTTCTAAGTGATCCTGTGACAGCTTCTAAGTTAGAAAGTACTGGGGTGGCTTATTTACACCTACAAACTGTTTATAAAGTGCCTGAACACTCTTAATGGCAGCCAAAAAACCAATGAAAGGTGTCTTTCTAGAAGTTTTGTACATGAGGATGTCATCAGAATTAGTGATAGTCATTAGATAAGCAAATGCTTGATCTAAGAATGACATTGAAACTACTTCTGTCTCAGGTTGAAGTGCTGCTTTCATTCCTCTAGCAAATTTGTTTCTCGAGTTCAGTACATCAAAAAGTTTATCAGCCATTTGCAGAAATTTAACTGTACCCTGACAATCCTTAAACTGTGGAGATGTAATGAATCCCGACAGAAGATTAATGCATCAGCTACACTAGAACTGTGTTTGCGCAGCAAGTTTTACTTTCATCATTTGAGTGTGCCATGTGAAAGATGGATATCCCTGAGTTTATTTCCTAAATGAAGGCCCTCCTCTTCTTGAAGTTGATGCAGTGCTTGAATATATTTCCATTCTATTTTATTTCTGATCCATCTTTCATTTTTTTTTTTTTTTTATGCGAGGAAGAAGGAACCAAAGGCCATGAGCCCGCAGTAACAGTTCCCTCAAAGAGAAAAACAAAATACAATAGAGAGCCAAATTCAAGATCCGATCATTTTGAGATGCCTGGACACACTACGTTTGAA